>NC_081569.1:42733068-42917943 GCF_022355385.1 Mustela nigripes | reverse complement strand
TGTGGGCTTTTTTTTTTTTTTTTTAAGATTTTATTTATTTATTTGACAGACAGAGATCACAGGCAGGCAGAGAGGCAGGCAGAGAGAGAGAGGGAAGAACGCTCCCCGCTGAGCAGAGAGCCTGACTCAGGGCTTGATCCCAGGACCCTGGGATCATGACCCGAGCCGAAGGCAGAGGCTTAAACCACTGAGCCACCCAGGCACCCCTGGGCTTTGCTTTTGAAACAGTTGAGCGCTCTGAGGAACTGAGAATAGTAGCTCTCAATCTTGCCTCCCGTAGAATCACCTGGGGAGTTTTAAGAAATACTACAGCCTGGGGCGCCTGGATGGCTCAGTAGGTTGAGCATCCAACTCTTGATTGGGGTCAGGTCATGATCTCAGGGTTGTGAGACTGAGCCCCACGTCAGGCTCCGTGGTAAGTTTGGAGCCTGCTTAAGATTCTCTCTCTCTCTCTCTCCTTTTGCCCCTCCCTGCCCCATTCCCCCTATAAACAAACAAACCCTACCACCTGGGTACCACCCCTAAATGCTTTAAAACTAACCTAGAATGCTCCTCTAGGGATTCTAATGTGTAACCAAGTTTGAGTATCATTGACTTAAAGGTTTCCTCAACATAGTAAGAGAGAATAAGATTTGCTGAAATGGACAAAACATCCTGGAGAAGGGAGGGGGGTTCCCTGTTCCAATTTAGAGAATCATCTTTGATTTGTTACCTGGAGTCGTGGAATCTAGGTTCTGGCTTCCTTATAGTCACACAGAAACGTAAGAAGACTCCAGAGAGAATGCTGCGAATGCTGGGATGGTAAATCTAGGGCAGTGCTTCTTTCTTTCTATTTTTTCTTTTCTTTTTTTTTTTTTTTAAAGATTTTATTTATTTATTTGACAGAGAGAAATCACAAGTAGATGGAGAGGCAGGCAGAGAGAGAGAGAGGGAAGCAGGCTCCCTGCTGAGCAGAGAGCCCGATGCGGGACTCGATCCCAGGACCCTGAGATCATGACCTGAGCCGAAGGCAGTGGCTTAACCCACTGAGCCACCCAGGCACCCCCTTTCTATTTTTTCTTAAGACCTTCTTTGTTTTTTAAGATTTATTTATTTGAGAGAATGAGAGAGAGAGAGAGCAGAAGAGAGCACAGCACAGGGAGGGGAAGGAGAGGGAGAAGCAGGCTCCCTGGCTGAGCAAAGAGCCGGGTGTGGAATTTGGTCCCAGGACTCTGGGATCATGACCTGAGCCGAAGACGCTTAACAGACTGAGCCACCCAGGCGCCCCTAGGACAGTGTTTCTCACACTGAGATGTGAATGATATTGCCAGAGGCTCTTGTTAAAACGTAGATTGTGACTCAGGAGGTCTGGGGTTGGGGCCCGAGTCTGCATTTCCAACAAGTTCCTAGGTGGTCCCAATGCTGTCTGTAATGTGGCAAAAGATCTTCATGGCTAGGACTCTAGGCTGTCTCAAGATTCCCATTTTCATCTCAAGCCACAACCTGTTACACATGAAGGATTCTGTAGTCAGGGATAATGGACATCCCTGCAGTGACCTGGTTGGGTTGATGGCTGAAGGGCAGACAGAGCCCATCTACAAATCTACAAAGCCTTGCAGGCTAAAGAGGAGCACATCCTGGCAGGGGATCCTCATGTCAGGATACTGGCAGATCGCAAACGGCCCACTCAAAAGAGATGACGGAAGATAGCTTCACGTAGGTATATTTACAAGGTTGAGCACAGTTAACAGAAATCAACAAAAAACCATGTAATACCACCCCTTAAGCAAAAGAACCAAAAGGGGAGGAAGTACTGACTGGAATCCCTTACGAGCTGTAGGAAAGGGACACCAGAAGCAACTGTTTCCTTCAGAGTAACATGACCATAGGGAAGAAAACGGCCCACCAAGGATAGAACCAGGGGAGTAAATACCCCAATATTTCTCCTCACCCACTTTGTGATTTCCTATTGATGCACCTCATTGGGCCAACTCAATTAGAAACCAGAGGACAAGAGAACTCAGCAGATGCAGCCCGTCGAGATCAGCCTCGTGGGCACAGAGAAGGATGAAGGACAGATGGAGAGCAGATCAGGTGAGGGACACATGGAGAAAACCCAGCACAGTCTCCAAGAATGAGGTGACATTTTCCACCAGGCCAGCCTGCTTCGTGTGTCCAGGCTATTTTAACAAAACACTATAGACCGAGTGACTTAAATATAGACATTTATTTCTCACAGTTCTGGAGGGTGGCAAGTCCAAGATCAATAGTGTGGGCCCATTTGGAGCCCACTTCCTAACTCACAGATAGAAGTCTTATCACTGTATCCTTAAAGGGTAGAAGGAGTGAGGGAGCACTCTGGGGCCTTTTCCATAATGGCACTAATTTCACTCATGAGGGCTCTACCCTGAGGATCTAACCACCTCTCAAAAGCCTCACTGCTCAATACCATCACCCTGGGGGGTTAAGAGTCAACATACGGATTTCAGGGGGGCACAAACATCCAGCCTAAAGTACCACCCCAGTTGGCTCAGCTTCAGTCAGAAATTAAGTTGGCATGGAAAAGAAAAAAACAGGACAACAGCGTTTACACCTGAGACTCTTACCCCTTATAGATGGGAGTTTACCTGAGCGTGTCAGACATCTTCATGAGTGGCAGATGGATTTCAACCTGACAACGCAGCTTTTGGGACAAAGGTTGTGACCTTGCAGAGAACTAGGGAGCAGAGAAGAGGCAGGCTTTCAGCAGTTGCCGTTGATTTCAGGAACGTGAGAATAAGCCACACATGCTTTGATTCTTGACAACAAACAAATGAACCACAGAGGAAGAGAAAAAGAATGCAGCCTTGTTATAGAGTTTGCTGATGACACAGATTTCTCTGAGTCTCTCAGAACAATACTTAGGCAGGAGTGCGAAAAGTTATCTTTGGGGCTCCACCCCACACCCTGAATTTCTTTTTCTTTTTTTTTTTTTTTTTAAAGATTTATTTATTTATTTGACAGAGAGAGATTACAAGTAGGCAGAGAGGCAGGCAGAGAGAGAGAGGAGCAATCAGGCTCCCTGCTGAGCAGAGAGCCCGATGCGGGACTCGATCCCAGGACCCTGAGATCATGACCTGAGCCGAAGGCAGCGGCTTAACCCTCTGAGCCACCCAGGCGCCCCCACACCCTGAATTTCTTACAACTAAATTTCCGACCACCTTTCTGGGAGAAGAAAGGCACAAGCCTGAGGTAGGCATGCCAGCCCAGAGGCAAATAGGTCTCTGAGCTATTTAGAACAGGTTTGGGTTAGCCTGAAATTTAGCACCAGTTAAGCTCCTGGCTTAGGTGGAACACCTGTGAGCTTTCCCAATGTCTGAAGTTGATGACGGCGGAAGGGAGCAGAGATGGCTGCACACTTCGCAGGTGAAGGCGGCTGGTGCACAACTGGAGATAACAATGTACCTTCTCACACGTGGCCAGATAGAACAGCGGGGAAGTTCTCAGCAGCACACAGAACTCCCGCGGGCACTTCATGGTTCGTGGGGGCGCCAGTGGAAGATCCTTCTGCGAGATCCTTCCAGGAGATCCTTGAAAGCGGGCTGCCAAAGGCAAAGTGACTCCAGGTCCGTTTTTCCGCCAGCATTGCAAGGACCTGAGGACACTGTAGGTGACACTGAGCTTTGGAGGAGGAGGCAGAGTTATAGAGCCCAGGTCTCCCTGACCTTCAGTTTTATTCCTTCTGCTGGTATAGCGTCCTAGAAGTTGAGCGTTTCGACACCGCCCCAGGCATCAGTAAGGAACTGAAGCAGTAATTAAATGTGATCATTGGAAAGTGTTCTGAGACTACACATCAAGTACCAAAAAGTTAAAGGATAAATATCATAACAAAAGAATGCGCAGAAAGTTTAGCGGATGCTAAGGTGGCAAAGGCTTGTTAAAACACAAATGCAAAAAAGGAAACACCAATAGGTCTGAAATATATGTATGTGAAATTTAAAAATTCTGTATAGTTTTAAAATCACCCCATAAATTAATAGGATACAGTTAATAGGAAATAACAAGTTGGGAAAAAATATTTGCAGCATATGTGATTACGGGTTAATGGCCTTAATATGAAAGAATACATAACTGGGGGCTGGTGCCTGACTGGCTAATTCGGTAGAGTATGTGACTCTTAATCTTAGGGTCTTGATTTCAAGCCCCACATTGGGCGTGCAGCCTACCTAATTAAAAAAAAAAAACCAACGAGGATACATAAGGAAGTAATGGATGATCATCTCAATAGAAATATGCTGGGCGCTAATAAGTTCATGAAAAATATTAATTAAAATAACAGTAAAATATAAAATACCATACAGTTCTTCAGGATTGACTGACGTCAGGAACAACATAATATCACTATTGTCAAAGGTACAAAGAAAGAGGGCATTCTCAAACTTTTACAACTGAAAGATAAGAGTGCCTGGGTGGCTCAGTGGATTGGGTGTGTGCCTTCTGCCCCAGTCGTTATTCTGGACTCCTTGCATGGAGTCCCTCATCAGACTTCTTGCTCAGAGGGGAGCTTTTTCCCTCCCTTTGCCTGCTGCTAGCCCTGCTTGTGCTTGCTCTCTCCAACCCCCCCATCTCTGACAAATAAATACAATTTAAAACAACAACAACAACAACAACAATTAGAATGTAAATTGGTTTGATTTTTCTGGAGTGTAATTTGTCAGTTTATATTATAAAACCTAAAATATACATAACTTTTGACTTGGGAATTTATCTTTTTTTAAAGATTTTTTTTTTTTTAGAGGGAGAATTTATCTCTTTTTAAAGAGTGAGAGCGAGAGAGAGAGCTAGCACAAGCAGAGGAGAGGGCAGTGGAAGAGGAAGAAGCATTCTTTCCACTGAGCAGGGTGCCTGATGCAGGACTCAATCCCAGAACCCTGGGATCATGACCTGAGTGGAAGGCAGACTTTTACCGACTGAGCCCCCTCTAGGAATTTATCTTAAGGAAATAATCAAGGGTGTGCCTAGAGACTTACTGACAAGAGTATTTACTACAGTATTATTTTTAAAATGACAAATCCTTGAGAGAGGCAGTATTGAATGGTCAGACTTGACAGAGTTGGGGACTGGCTACATGGGTTTTCATTATTGCATTTGTTTCCAACTGTAACAAATTACCACAAATTTAGCAGCTTAAAACAACATAAATTTCTCATCTCACAGTTCTACAGTCCAAAGTCTGACCTGGGTTCTTCTGGGTTCCAACTGAGGGGCTGGAAGGACGGTGTTTCTTCAGGAAACTCCAGGTCAGAGTGCATTTCTAGCTTCTACAGGCTGCCCACGTTCTATGGCTCTGGCCCCACTTCTTCCATCTTCACATCCAGCAACACAGCATCTCTCAGACCTTTCTTTCATCCCTGAATCTTTTTCTCTAAGTCTTCATTTTCTGTCTTTCTCTTCCACGTTTAAGGACCCTTCTGATTACTTTGAGATCACCCTTGTGATCTGGGCCTACCCAGATAATACTTCTAATTAGCTAATTAACAACCCTAATTCCAGTTGCCATGAATAGGTCCTGGGGATTAGGCCATTGAAGTCTTTGGAGGGGGGTCATTATTCTGACACACTATTGTATTATTCCATATACTTATCTTCAAAATATTTAATATTTTGTCATATTTAAAATACAAAATATTAAAAAACCCAAACCCAATGTCCACTTTAGTGTACAGATGAAAGGAGGATATATATTCATAGAATGAATTCTATGTGCTCATTAAAAGTCATAATCTAGGAAAATACATAATAACATGGTTCATTAGAAGTAGTGGGGGGGGGGATCAAGTCTACAAAAGAATATGTACAAGATGATATATAAAACCCAAACTCCCAACAAACCTATATGCAAGTAAATAAAAAATGTTTGGAAGGTTATAGGTTAAATTGTCAAAAGTGTTTAATTTTCTTCATTTTTTTCTGCATTTTCCAAAATGTGTGAAATAAAAGGTGATGGAGAATGTTATCTAGGACATTCTTCTGGTCAAGCATTTCCCTGGTTTCCTAGCTTTTATTATTTTTTTAAAATTAAGATCTAATGTGTTATTTGTTTCAGGGGTGCAGGTCTGTGATTCATCAGTCTTACACAATTCACAGGGCTCACCATAGCACATACCCTCCCCAGGGTCCATCATCACCCAGCCTCTCCATCTCTCCCATTCCCCTCCATTCCAGCAAATCTCAGTTTGTTTTCTGAGATTAAGAGTCTCTTACGCTTTGTCTAAAGGTGTTATTTATTTATTTGTCAGAGAGAGCCTGGTTTCCTAGCCTTTGATCATATTCCCTCACACCCATCCCTCAAGCTCGTCCTCATCAAAAATATTTTCAAGTGTGGCTCTCCGTGCCTTTTTTTTCCAGGTCAGAGTTGTCCGCTCTGTAAAGTATAAATCTCAGAGGCAGGAAGGAGTCGAGCGGTGAACTAAGCTCGGTAGCGAATCCGGTGCTTAAAAACTTTCTCAGGGCGATGCAAACCCAAGGCAGAGCCGCCTTCCCCGAACTTAACCGGTCCCTTGAAAGCTGGATGTACAAGTATACAAAACTTTCATAATTTCGCGGACACGGATTAATAGTTTTGATTAATGCTACAGTTTCAACAAACGAGCGGACACCTGCGGCTCCGCAGAACCGTCGCAGAGCTGGGGGTCCGCCGGCCGGGACCGTGGAGGGACCGCCCGACGGGGCTCCCCGGGTTCCGCTACGCCGCCGCCGGGCTGGGGTGGCCAAGGGCAATCCGTTCTCCGCAACCTAAGCCCCAGGCGGCTTCCCAGGCCGGCCACACCGCCTAAGCCTCGCCCCGGGCACCACTTGTCCGAGGCAGAGCCCAGGGGCCAGCGGCCCTCTCCCGGGAGCCCCGGAGCCGCGCGCGGTCCAAGCTTTCGTAACTACGCGACCCCCATGTACCCCCGCGGCCGGGAATCTCCGGCCCCGGCCGAGGCCGACCCCACCACCGAGAGGAGCGCCTAGAGCGGACGGGCCCGCCCGCCCCGCCTCCTCTATCCCGGAAGTTGATGCCGCTCTCCAGATCGCGTGCTGCTCGCTAGAGGTGTCGCCTTAGAGATCTGGACTGGCCGGGATTGCGAAAGGTTCAACATGCCTGTGAGTTGTTTACTTTCTGGCTTTCCGTTTGTGTCGGGCTTCTGTGTCGGGAGGGTCCCGGGGGTGGGTTAGCCCGGCGCCTCGGCGGGCCGGGGGAGAGGTCTCTGTCGAACACGGCTCGGTAGCTACGAGCCGCGCAGCTCCTCCGCGCGTGGCGGACTTGTTGGGACTTGCCCGGGCAGCGCGGCGTGTCGGGCCCTATTCTGGGCGTGGAGCGGAGAGGACCCGGGGCCGCCCTGGGCTCAAGTCTGGACTCAGTGACTAGGAGGGGGCAGCTCCTCGGGTGACACCCAAAATATCAATTTGGGGTTTTGGTGGGCGCCCGTGAGACTGCAGTCTTTGGAGTCTTTTTGCTTTTCTTGCGCTGGTTGGTTCTCGCCCCCTCTCGGAAGCGGTTTTCGGCTGGTTTCCTTTTTAAAAAACTGTTTTCGCAGTTGCCTGGCATGTTAACTCCGTCAGGGCAGTCACGCTTCAGCCACGCAGAGTTCCTGTCAGATCAGATGTTGAACCCCGGGGGCAGGGGGCAGAAATCACCTCAGCGCTGGCACTCTCGGGTCTGCCTCAGCGATTTCTGCCCTCGGCTGGCGCAGGGCTGGGGTCAAGTTCTTAGCACCACAGTGTGTTTATCGGAGACTAGTACTCCGCTGAATAAAGAAGAGCGGGATTAACCGTACCATATGCTGCTTGATCGTCATAGAGTTCCTTTACCGGGACTTGGAGAACACGAGCATTGTAAAAAGTCCTGATTAAAGTTGCTGAACAGGCTGAATAAATAACATCTGGCGTGTTGCATCTGCCGAGTGTGACTGGTATTCCTTGTTTTGCATGTATCTTTCACATACGGTTAAATCGGCCAGAACTGTGGATTCCTTCTAGCGATAATAATATGCTTTTTTATTCAGTTGGCTAGGGATTTACTACACCCGTCCTTGGAAGAGGAGAAGAAAAAACATAAAAAGAAACGGCTAGTGCAAAGCCCAAATTCCTATTTTATGGATGTAAAATGCCCAGGTAAAATTTCAGATCTTAATTCCTTTCCCAAGGAAAATTTCTAAAGGGATTGGTAGTGTGGTGTGTTATGTTTAGATAGCTACAAGTGTTAGGACTTTGTGTTGAGTAGAAGTGGGATCACAGAATTGGAAATGTCAAAAGGGACATTTTCCTAAGGAACTACCCAAACCATTGTAGAAACTTCGTGGGTGGGAGGGGGTGGTGGTTGAGACTCCAAAGGGGAGGTGACATTCGACTTACTAAGTCATTAAACTGTTCTGATCATCAGTTTTTTCATGATGCGGTGAAAAGTATGTTGATGCTTTACTGTTAAGCTGTGCTGCCCAGTGTGTGGCCATTAGCTGTATGTAGCTACTGAGCACTTGAAATGTGGCTTGTCCCAGTGGGAAATACTTTTTAAGTATAAAATATACACTGGATTTTTAATACCAATTTTTAATATCACACACATAAAAACCATATTGCTTACATGCTGAAATGGTAATAATACTTTGGAAATACTGAGTTCAATAAAATACATTATTAACTTCACCTGTTGGCTCTTTTAAAACTTTTTTCTTAATGTGATGACTGGAAAAGTTTAAGTTAAATATGTGGCTTGCTATTGCACAGCACTCAAGTTCTTCATCTTTTACAAGGTCTTTGCTAGAACTCTGGTGAACAATAGGCTTTATTTTCTTCTGCTTCTCACTTTTAACATTGCCCTTTTTCTAGGTTGCTACAAGATTACCACGGTTTTCAGCCATGCTCAGACGGTGGTTCTTTGTGTAGGCTGTTCAACAGTGCTGTGCCAGCCAACGGGAGGAAAGGCCAGACTCACAGAGGGTATTCATTTGGCATTTTCTAACCCAGTGCTGATGTTTTATTATTATAAATATCTGCCTTTTTTTTTTTTTTAATTTATTTGTCAGAGAGAGAGCGAGCGAGAGTGAGCACAGGCAGATAGAGTGGAAGGCAGAGTCAGAGGGAGAAGCAGGCTCCCCGCGGAGCAAGGAGCCCGATGCGGGACTCGATCCCAGGACGCTGGGATCATGACCTGAGCCGAAGGCAGCTGCTTAACCAACTGAGCCACCCAGGCGTCCCTAAATATCTGCCTTTATTAAAAGCCAGTTTAAAAGAAATCTTAAATTCATTAGTACCATTAGTTGTATGCTTTCAGTAAAGAGTGCTCTGCTCAGATGGGTAAGTTTATGCCTTTAATTTCGCAAAGCATTGAACTTGTTTTTCTTAGTTTGGAACACCTAATTCTCTGTAGTTATTTAGTTTGCTTAATTTGGAATATTAAATGTAAGCCCAAATGGAGCAAAAGAATAAGTACATACAATAGGACATAATGGATTTTCAAACCCATAAATTTTTAAATTTTTAGTTTTTGTTTTTTTAAGATTTTATTTATTTATTTGACAGAGAGAGATCACAATTAGGCAGAGAGGCAGAGAGAGACGGGGGAAGCAGGCTCCCTGCTGAGCAGAGAGCCCGATGTGGGACCCTGGGATCATGACCTGAGCTGAAAGCAGAGGCTTTAACCCACTGAGCCACCCAGGCGCCCCCAAACCCATAAATTTTTAAAATTCTCTTGTAAATATTTTGCTTTATATGTATTTCACACATTTGGCTAAAGAGTTTTTATCATTGCTAGCTAGGCAACAGATAACTAAGGTATCAATCAAAATGCCAGCAGTTTGATTTGTCAGAGCATCTACTTAATTGTTAAATAAAATTCCCATTTTATTTATTTTTTTAAAAAGATTTTATTTTTAAGTAATCTCTACACTCAATGCGAGGCTCAAACTTAATACCCCAAGATCAGGAGTCACATGCTCTATGGACTGAGCCAGCTAGGTGCCTCTAAAAATCCCATTTTAATTCCTCTTTCACTTTTGTGCATTAAGAAAAAAATAGTAATTATGTATATTGTTTTCCATAGTAGTACTTATAGATTTATAATGATTCATAATGATACTTGAAGTTTGCTTGTGAATTTTAGGGGTGTTGTAAATTCCATGTTCTCACCAGAAGAGTTATAAGTAGATTTGGCAGTGAATCCAAGATCTGTTTTGTGTGTCCTGGTGAGATGTAAGTACAGAGTTGGCATATGATATTTAAGTGCAGCATTGCTCTCAAAAGCATACTTGCAAGATGTTTTCAGCCTTTGTGTCTTGGAGTTTTGTGCCCATGGATGACTAATAGGGTATTATTGTTTTCCTAATAGATTTGAAGAGAATTCTAATCAAAATCAGTTTCTTAGGAAAGTAATTCAGAATAATTCCTAAAAATTAAGATTACATTTCCTGACAGCTTGCATTAAAGTTTTAACTGTTGAATTTAGGCTCATGGTTTATAGACTCTAATACAGCGTTTGAGAAGCAGGAATAACAGTTATAGTCACATCAGAATAAATTCAAATATACAAGACTTATTATAGTAAATTTCTGGCATAAAAGGATAAATAACCTGTATGTGAATATTGTTCTAATATTCCTAAAACTTCGTTTTGTTTTTTTACTGAAAACATACTTTTTGTCATTAAAACTATAGCAGAGATGGTGTACACTTGTGTTTAACATGTTCTCATGATTCCTTTGCAGGGTGTTCATTTAGAAGAAAGCAACACTAATGATCCACACAACCTCTTGAATTTGTGTTCTATCGCAGAAAGCCTTATCAGTTCAGTAATTCCAGTTAATCTACCAAGATATGTAATTACGTTTAATTTTGTAAGGTTTACAACAGTGATCTCCTATTTTGGTGTCAGTTTTTCAATAAAGTTTTGATTATGGGCAAATTCCCCTTTTTATCTTTAGTGTGTGTGAATATGCTATATGTTTATATATACTGTGTCTGTGGATTCGTTATAAGCATTTAAAAAAGTGTATTCTGATCTGTCTCAGGAGTAGAAACTATAAATATTTGATTATCAGACCTTTTCCAAATTGCTGTGAATGGGTTAAATAATTAAAAAATGGAAAGAAGTCCATTATTTGGTAATTCTAAATACAGTTTTGCCATTGTAACTATGGAAACACATGTCCAGAAGTACATATTTAATGCAGTTAACAATCAGTATAATTACACAGTAATTACAGTGTAATGCCTTGGATTTATGTGGCCTTAACATATTGCATAATTTAGTAGATAACTGCAGCTGGGGTCTGAATGGTAGGAAGCACCTTTTGGGGTAGGTAACTTGAGAGGAGGCATTGGGAGTAGCCAGGATATACTGGCTGAGAATGGCAGATGACATGGAATTCTCTGGTCCAGACACATGAGCACTCCTGACTACAGATGTGTGTTGAGTGGCTCTGGTGTACTTGTTTTTTATCACAGCAATGTCCCCAAACCCAGCTTCACAAAGATATGACATCATCAAAAGGAACGTGGTACCATGTAATGTAACAGAACTACCTGGGACTGGAATTAGGCGTCCTATACAAAAGGTATCAAGTATCAGTGTTTTTGCTATGGTGCCCCAACTCACTTTAGCTTGCATAGTTTAGGAACCTTGGCCCCAAGAAGAACCAGTGGGGATGGCAGGCTATGGATATGGAAAGGAGCAAAACCTATGATAACTAACTTAGAGGGCAAATAACCTGAAAATTTCCCCGTTGGCCTAGAGCCCAATGCGGGGCTCAATCCCAGGACCCTGAGATCATGACCTGAGCCAAAGGCAGAGGCCCTAACCCACTGAGCCACCCAGGCGCCCCTGTAAACATCTTTTTAAAGGAAAACTTCTATGTCTATAAGTAGAAAATCCGGTTACATAAAGATAACTGAAAATGAAAATGGAATTCTTGGCTTCTGGCCTGATCAGATGACAAATGGTTTTCTTACCTGGTGTTCCTGGAAATCATCAGTAAAGATTCTTCTTGTTCTTGATCTTGTTCTTATTCCTGCTCTTGCTCTTATTCATATAATGTAGGTGTCATAAAATTCAACCTTTTACAATGTAAAATGCAGTGATTTTTAGTATATTCACAGGTTGTGTAAACCATCACTACTGTTATCCCAGACTGTTTTCATTACTTCATAAGGAAACTCCATATTCATTAGCATTCTCTCCCCTTTCCTCTTCCCAGCTCCTAGCAACCAATAATAGGCTTTCTGTCTCCATCAGTTTGCCTATTCTGGACATTTTATGTAAATGGGGTCATGTAATATGTGTCCTTTTGTGTCTGGCTTCTTTGACTTAGCATAATATTTAAGATGGCCATCACACTTCATTCCTTTTTATGACTGAATAATATCTGTCATAAGAATATACATTTTATTTACCCATCAGTTGATGGACAGTGAGTTTTCACTTTCTGGCTACTTCAAACATGTATGTACACTTTTTTCTTAACTTTTTTAAAATTTATTTGACACACAGATCACAAGTAGGCAGAGAGAGAGAGAGAGAGAAGGGGAAACAGACACCCTGCTGAGCAGAGAGCCTGATGTGGGGCTCAATCCCAGGGCCCTGAGATCATGACCTGAGCTGAAGGCAGAGTCTTAATCCACTGAGCCAGCCAGGCACCCCCCAAACACTTTTTTATGTAGACATTTTAAATTCTCTTGGGTAATACACCTAGAAGTAGAATTGCGAGGTTATAATAATCCTGTGTTTAACTTTTTGAGGAATTGCCTATTTTCCAAAGAGGCTGCACCATCTTACATTCTGACTAGTAATACACAAGGGTTACAATTTTTCCACTTCGTCATCAACAGTTTATTTTATTTTATTTTATTTATTTGACAGACAGAGGTCACAAGTAGGCAGAGAGAGAGGGAGAAGTAGGCTTCCTGCTGAGCAGAGAGCCCGATGTGGGGTTCGATCCCAGGACCCTGAAATCACGACCCGAGCGGAAGATAGAGGTTTAACCCACTGAGCCACCCAGGTGCCCCTCTACCAACATTTGGTCTTGTCAGTCTTTTGGATCATAGCCATTTTGGTATGGGTGAAGAGCTATTTCACTTTGATTTTGATTTTCCTTTCCCTGATGATTAATTATGTTGATTATCTTTTTATGTGTTTACTGGCTATTCATATTTCTTCTCTGGAGAAATGTCTACTCAGATCCTTTGCCCATTTTTAATAGGGTTGGGTTTTATTGAATCATAAGAATTCTTACATATTCAAAAAAAGAATTATATATTCTAGATACAACACATATATATGATTTTTCTCTTTTTTTAAGTCCAAAATGGCTAAAAATCAAGGTGTTGGTGTGGCTATGCTCCTTCTGGGGGCTCTAGGAGAAGATCTATTTCCTTTCTTTCTCAGTTTATAGAAGCTGCCTGCATCCCTTGGTCTGTGGACTACATCGTCCTACCTCTAGTGTCTTGTGTCTTCACATCTCTTCTGACTCTATCTTCCTCCTATTATTTTTTTTTAAAAGATTTACTTATTTTTGAGAGAGAGATTGCACATGTGAGCAGGGGGAGGGGCAGGAGAAGAGGGCGAGAAATCCTTCAGACTCCCCACTCAGCACAGAGCCTGACCTGGGGGTCAACCCCAGGACCTTGAGATCATGACCTGAGCCAAAATACAGTCAGATGCCCAACCAACTAAGCCACCCAGGTACCCCTACTTTCCTCTTACAAGGATGCTTGTGATTACATTGGGCTTACCCAGAAAATCCAGGACAATCTCCCTATCCAGGATCTTCACTTTAATGACATCTGCAGTGTTCCTTTTGCTAAGTAAGGTAACCTATTCACAGGTTCTGGGAATTAGGACATCTGTAGGGGGCCACTGTTCTGCCTATCACAGAAAACCAAATTTTAAAATGCTATCCCAGATTTGAAAACAGAGATTCTGAAAATATGAGGTTATTCATTCTTTAATCCATTCCAATGGTAATGGTTGTATGACCTCCAGCAAGATAAGAATAATTTCTACTTGGGCGCCTGGGTAGCTCAGTTGGTTAAGTGACTGCCTTCGGCTCAGGTCATGACTCTAGAGTCCCAGGATTGAATCTGCTTCGGGCTCCCGCTGGGCAGGGAGTCTACTTCTCCCTCTGACCTTCCGCTTCTTGTTCTCTCTCTCCCTCTCAAATAAATAAATAAAATCATAAAGAATAACTTCTACTTAATATGGTTGTTTTGAAGATAAAATTAGATAATATACAAAGTGTTTAGCACAATGTGTAACACATAATAAGCACTTTGTTAATAACATTTTTTTAAATAAAAAAGGATACCATTAAAAATCAAGTACTTCAAAGTTCTCTTTTTCTCTCCCAAATTATTTACCCATCTCGCTACCACACAATTATTTTATAAAAGAGATTTTACTTTTAAGTAGTTTCTACACTCAACATGGGGTTCAAGCTCACATCACTGAGACCAAGAGTCACACACTCTACCAAGTGAGCCAACCAGATACTTGTGAGCACCGTTACGTTAACTACTGCTACAAAGCAAGCCACCCCCAGATTTAATGACTTAAACTAATGGTGATTTATTTTTTCTCATGATTCTGTGGGTTGGTTTCACTTGGGCTCACTCAAGCAGCCGCATTGAGCAAGAGGCTTACTGGACTGTAAGGTCTACACGGCTTTAGTCACAGGTCTGGCAGTGGGTGCTGGCTGTCAGCTAGGGCATCTCGGTTCTCCTTTGTGTGGCCTCCCATGCCCCAGTAAACTAATCTGGCTTTTTTTTTTTTTTTAAACAAGGTTTTGGGGCAGTATTCTCAGGGGAGAAGCTGGAAGGGCTCTTAAAGACTACGTCTAGAACTTACACAACATTATTTCCACCACATTCTATAGGTCAAAGCAAGTCACAAGGCCAACCTAGATTGAAGAGAGTAGAGAAATAGATTCCATCTTTGGCTTGGAAGAAAGGTAAAAGCACATTACAAAGGAGTACACACAATGGAACAAGGGGAATTTATGGCCATTGGAAAACTACCACACTTTGGGAGTACTTCGAGGTTACTCATTTCCTGGTCCATTAACATGTCCACAATAAATACTTAAAGAAATGCTGTATTCATTTCCCCTATTCCAGATGAGCACAGAATATAGGTGGGAAATCTACATTAGAAGAAATTAAAATGGCTAATGAGCATATGAAAACAGTCTAACTTTACCAATAGGTAAATGCAAGTAGAAACAATCAGGTACCATTTCCCATTCACCGTATAGTCCAAAATTATAAGTTACTGTTGGCATACAACAACAGAATTATGTTCAACCACAAAAAATTGTCCCTACTCAAATATTTTTGACCTAAAAAAACAATTTCATATGGTTCAACCAAAGAAAGGATGTTCCTTACAGCAATGCCTATTAAAAAAAATTGTCAATAAGAAAACGGTATGAAATAGTCATAAACGTAGTATTTTATAGCAGCTAAAATACACTGACCAGACCACAAAATAATGTTAAACTTAAAAAGGGAATGTAGAAAGCATGTATACTATGATGCTATTTGTATGGCTGTAAATAATACAAATTAATACTATTATTAGATATGGATACATACATGGCTATGAGAGAATTAAACAGGGAATTGGAAGGGTATATGCCAACTCCTGATAGCCGCTGCCTAAAAGGCAAAAGGGACTGGAACTTTGGGTGGCAGTGAAAGGGGTCTTAAGCTTTATCTTTTATGTTATATTTATTATTTTTTAATGAAGAAATGTAACTAAATGTTAACATTTTAGGGTATTGAGACTATATTGAGCATCTGCCATGTGAATCTTTTGTGCTTTCTGGCATTTTCTTTTTAATTTCACAAAATAAAAGAACAGTCTGATACAGGGAGGTAAAGCAAATCATTTGTAGCTAATGACAGCCTTGGCAACTTGTAAATTACAGGGGTAAAAAAACAAAACAAAACAACCCCCCCCCCAAAATCCAAACACAAGAAACTTGTGCCACGTTCTTTCCCCTAATATTAAGGATCAGCCACATCGAGATACTACTTTGAGAGATATGTGAATTTATCAGTACAATTTCTCACAATATTAAGTGAGAAAAGAAGTTATCACAGCAGAAATACCTGAAACGGGAATTCCTAATCTAGGGTCTGTAAATCCCTGACATTTGTATATCATCTTATTTTCTGAAAAAGTTCCCATCTCTTCTCAGAGCTTCAAGAATCCTAAAAAAGATGAAAAACAATGAAGGCAAGTGCCTTGTTCATAATACACATTCACTAAATTCATGGGGATCTTCACACTCTGTGGACTCTCCCACACCTATAATTTAGTCACAGTGCACTTCTCCCCAACACCTAGATCATGCTCTTGCCTCATCCTTTTCTCCCAATTTAAAGATCCCCTCTCTGGAGCTTCCAAGCAGTTCACTCTGTGGTCTACACAAAAGTTCAAAGCTTATACTGATATCACATGATCAAATTAGAACCATGGTTCTTTCACTATCAGAAACATTTTTATTTTTAGTCAAAACATATTTTAAAATTTAAATATTAAATTTAATCTAATAAATTAAAGGGAGGAATGACCTTTTTATGTTTATAAAAAATGGCACAGATGAGGGGTGCCTGGGTGGTTCAGTGGGTTGAGGCCTCTGCCTTTGGCTAAGGTCATGATCTCAGGGTTCTGGGATCAAGCCCTGCATCAGGCTCTCTGCTCAGTGGGGAGCCTGCTTCCTCCTCTCTCTCTTTCTCTCTCTCTGCCTGCCTCTCCACTACTTGAGATCTCTGTCAAATAAATAAATAAAATCTTTAATAAAAAAAATGGCACAGATAGAAAACTTTGACAAATACAAATAGAAGACATAGAGATCAGAAGCCAGAAAGAAATCAGAGGAGATGAAGCAGATCTGTTTTAGGGAGCTGCTTTCTCTACACTTCAACCAACTCAGAATTGCCCATCCATCTACCTTTATAGATCAAAGCAGAAAGTGAAGAACAGGTTTAGGGTTCAGAAATATAGAAAACCCCTCCTCTAGTAGAGTGTAGAAAAACTTGGTTTCTTCTTGAATTTTCCTGAATTCAGTGTAATCTCCACTACACTCATCCAAGGCTGTTACAACAAAATTTCCTCAGATGTCAACACTCTAGCAAGCCATCTGTGGAGCCAGTCTCGTACACTGAATCAGCGCAGGTCTGTGTGATCACGAGAATTTCGTGTAAGTGATGGTGTATGACTTTCAAGGCTAACTTACAGAAGACATTGTGATATTTGCCTTGTTCTCTCTTCAATTACTCAATTTGGAGGAAGTTATAGGACAGTCATTAAGTCAGCAATGGAGGCCTCTTACCTATAGCCCTTGGGTGAACCATATTAAAATAAGATCTTCCAGCCTTTAGATGACTGACACTCTGTCTGCAAATCTTGGAGAGACCTTGAGTTAGAGCAATTCAGCTAAGCTGCTTCCAAACTTATGAAACACAGAAATTGTGAGATGGGATAATTTGTTACACAATAGATTACTGATGCACACTATACCAAATGAAAGAAGCCAGACACAAAGGGCCACATATTGTAGGATTCTGTTGATACAAAATGTCCATAATAGGCAAATCCAAAGAGACAGAAAGTAGGCTGGTGGTTTCCAGAGTCTTGAAGGAGAAAGGCACAGGAAGCAAGACTAATGGGTGGAATATTGGTTTTTTTGGAATGGATAGACACCTTGTGGCTATACTAAAAACTACTGAGTTGTACACTTTAAGGTATATGAGTTTTGAATTATATCTGAAATATGTATTTTTTACATTACAGATTTGTTACCTGGAAGTAGAGTGAGGTTCTAACCAAAACCTAAAATATGGGAGTGATTTTGGAACAGAGCAGTGGTTAGAAGTTGGAGTGAAGTCTTTTGAAGTCTTACTGAAAGCCCCAGGAGCCTTGAAGAAACTGTTCAGAAGTATGATGGCCTTTCCAGAGGCTGCAGGTGTGGACTTAAATGAGAGTAAGGAAGATCTTACTGGAAATTGGAGGAAAAGGAATTTTGTAGTGTTAGAAAGTTTAGCAACACTGTTGCCTGCAGGGACAGGAAAAGTAAAACTTGTGCCCAATGAACTGGGTGATCCAGCTGAGATGTCCAGTGTTGAATGTGTCTCCTAGCTTCTTCCTACTGCTTATATCAAAATACATGAGAGATATAAGCTAAAGGAAGGACTACTAGACAAAAAGAATACTGGATGGTTTAGAAAATTCCCAGAATCTCTGGATGGTGAATGAAACCAAAATGGCTTCAGGGCAAAGATAAAATTGAGGGCACTTCCAGGAAAACATTTTCTAAAATGAAGCTGAAGGGGTGCTTGGGTGGCACAGTTGGTTAAACATCTGACTCAGGTCATGATCTCAGGGTGGTGAGATCAGCCCCACGTTGGGCTCCAAGCTCAGTGAGGAGGCTGCTTAAGTTTCTCTCTCCCAATGCCCTTCCCTGCACTCACACATGCTTGCTTTCTATAAAATAAATAAATATTAAAAAAATTTAAATGAAACCAAGGGTCTGACTAAAATCATTTGACTGCTGAAAAGAACCAAGATGATATCTCAGAGAGCTATATAAACAACAGGGTTTATTAGAAACAACATTTTTTCTCCAATTGTCCCAGCAGAATCCTAAGTTACAGAAGGGCCTTCTTTGAAGACATTTGGTGGTATGCCTTTTGTTTACTAACATGGCCCCCAATATCTGTAGAATACTTACCAAGTCTAAACAAATTGTATGGGCAGGAACACTACTCAAACTGAAAGGAGAGACAGAATACAAAAGAGGCCTTTGAACCTCCAAATTTATATAAGCAGAAAGCAGGCTGGGAAAACCACTCAGCTACAAACACCTGCTACCTTTCATGAAAAAATAATAAGTCAGAGGGTAGAACTGTGAGCCGGAGAATATAGCCCAAGAGCCAAGAATTATCCCCAGGCCCTGAGTACCAACCAAGGAGCTGCCAACCTGTGTTTGGTTGGATTTCAGAATTGCAAGAATGTGTCTTCCATTTCCCCCCATAGGGTCCATAGCAGTAACTGCATTATGTTGTGCCATTGTATGCTGCCTGCTGTATATTGCCCATGTGGGAGCAGGTAACTTGTCTTTAGTTCACAGGTCTTCAGATAAAGAGGAACTATACTTATGGAACTACCCCCAGGATACTATAATGGAATGAAATTTCTGGAAAACTTGGGAGGAGGTAGGAAGGACATTAATCACTAGGGACCAGAGGTCAGACCATGGTAGATGACCCCCAATGATCCCCACCTCCTGATATTCATACCCGGTGTAATCCCTCCAAGATTGTTATCAGGGTTGGTCTGTGAAAGCTAGAGAATACAGCAAATGTGATGGTATGTAATCTCTGAGGCTAGGTTATCAAAAACATTGGCTTCTGCCTGGCTCATGGCTCTCCTTCCTGGCCTCCCTCCCTTTCTCAATGTCTCTTGAATCACTTGCTCTGGGAAAAGCCAATTAACGTGACACTGAGGTACTGAAGCAGTCCTACAGATAGGCCCACATGGAGGGAAACTGAGACCTCTTGCTACTCACAAGCCAGAGGACTGATACTTGCCACCAGTCAAGTGAGTAAGCCACTTTAGAAGCATGTCCTCCAGCCTCAGAGAAGCCTTTAGACGATCACAACATCTTGTCTGCAACTTCATTAGAGAATGGTATCAGATTCACCTAGTCAAGCTACTGAGCCTTGGAAACCACGAGGTAATTTTTTGTTCTTTGAAGCTGCAATACATAACTAATATACATTTCTCATTAACTTGTTTCTGCTGTCATATTAAAATAGTAATATTTAAAGTTACCTGTTGAATGAGATTTTCTTAATATTACACATTCAAAAAATCTCTTTTTATCAGAATATTTTATTTCAAGAATTAACACTTTTTTTGAAAAGTAAAAATAATATAGTTACTTCCCTGAGTATAAAGAACTAATCCTACAATAAAAGACAATTACAAAATTAAGCAATTAGAAGTACATAATTCTCTGCATTCAATTATACTCTATTACAAATCTATTTTTAAAAATCTCATGTATTTTGGGATTTGAATGTTTCGAACAACAGCAAGAACAAGAACAAAACAGCTCCTTTTGCACCTGTTAAGATACGTCAGCTCTGTCTTTATCAAATTCCAGAGCAATCTTTAAAGCAGTGCTATTGAGGCCAACAGACTGCATGTTACATATGATAGAAACGACTATTCCTCTTGGGGGAACCTTATTATTTATAGGTTCCGCATCCAGTTCTTCGGGAAGGACCAGCAGGACACTGCTGGCGCCTACCGCACCTCCGGTGTGTGAGGCGTAATGCCGCTGCTTTCTACAGGAACCGTATGTTTGCTTCTTTTCCACAACGCCCCACGCCATTGCGTATTTACCCTCTTTATCCCAGGACATCTCTGTGTTAGGGACTGGCGTCCAAATCATAACCATTGTTTCTGGCTTGAGATATCCAGGTAAAAGATTTTCATGGGAGTTCTTAAAGAGCCCGACTTGGTAACCATACAGCATTGCATTCCCAAATTTCAGAAGGTCACCCACTGTAGACAGAAATCCACCACCAGCCCATTTATAGGAGTTATCCACGTATGGTGTGTTGACAAGACGTCTCTTTTTATTGTAAACATAAAATCTAAAATGAGATAAGAATGGTCATTAAAAACTTAATAGTCTATTATGAACTTTACATATGAGGACGAATAGGAAGATATGTACATGAGACAGGTTGTTTCAATGTACTGATCATACATTCTGAGAAAATATTCATTTCAGTCTGATTCAGATTCTAATAAAACATCGATAATTGAGTAATTAAAGTATAGAAAGCGGTTGTTGTTGTTTTTTTATCTACTGGCATGGCTTGCCCATTTTGAGTGTATCAAACTTTCAATCCCTATAAAAATGAATTAATATTACATATGATACATTTGCCTGGTGCATATGTGGACACTACTGTCTGGTAGATATTTATAGTCCTTGGGCTCAGTGAGTCATATGTTGCATGTGAGTTTTATAACGAAAAGAGTACACACTGAGACACTTAAGATTAATATTTGTAAGGACACTATACCTCCTGGTTAAAAATGCCATAGGAATACGATGTGTCATGATGTGACGTGGGACTTTCTTGGTGTACTGAGAGAAGCTGGAGCTTGCAAACCTGTTTGAACCGCAGCATACCCTTTCTAGCTAGTAAAATATGCTGGTTTTATCTGATTAACACTTGAAAATTCTTACTCCGTGCCAGACATTGTTCTAAGAACTGTATCAGTATGAACTAATGTATTCTTGTAACAAGGTTCATAGGTAGGTACCACTGTAATTCCTATTTCACAGATAGAAAACTGAGGCACAGACAGTAGAAATAACTTGTCCCAGACTACACAGCTTGTAAGTGGCAGACCTGGATTTGAACCCAGGTGGTCTGCTGCCTCTCTGCTTCCGCATCCTAATTTGGGAAGCGGTGACAAAAATATTTTCTTTGCAGAGATGGGAAAACATGTATCAATCACGTTACATATTTCTGGTAGCTACCTAATAAAGGACAGCTGTTACTTACTCATGCATTCGACAATTACTGGTAGAGCACTTCCTGTGTGGGAGGCACTGCTTGAAATGCTGGAATAAAGTGTTAAACAAGAGAGACAAACTGCCTGACTTCATAAGGTTTCTATTCTAGTATTATGTAAATGAAATGAAATCACAAAATAATTAAACCAAAAATGAAATGTAGCTTAAGAGAATCCTTTCTTTCAAGATTCTTAATAAAATGTGTCCTGAGGTTTTCAGAGTGCTGTCTCATCCGTAAGGATCTTCATCTTCATCCCACCATGGCTGTTCGTAAGCACTGTCAGACTGAATCTCACCATCACTTTCACCCACTGTATGGGTAAGGTCTCAAACTCAGACATTTCTTCCTAGAACTAAGGTTATCCAATCCAGCCAACTCTCCAACTGAGCCTGCTCTGTGCCCTCATTGTGACCCCCATCTATTCCCCTTAACTCTTCCCAATTTCCTAGGTCTTCTAGTTCCTAATTTCACTGAACTTTCTGTTCTAGCCTGAACAGTTTCAGCTGTGGTCTCACTAGCATCTTTGGGTTCCCCACTCTTCCAACCCAACCTGACAGAACACCAATCTGCCAATCCTGAATAAATCTACGTACCCCTTTCTTTGGTTCTTTATCTGGGGAGAAAAGCTGCAGATATTCACATCACAAAGCTGACTGGTATCGATTCACACTTGGTAAGGGTCTTCACTGCTGCTACCAAATCTCATTCTTTTCCTGGTTATTCCTCACAACAGCTAGTCCCAATCTCTTCCAGTCCTCAGCCCCACCTCTGGCCAGCCGGCAGACGACTATATCCTTTGTTTTACTGTGAAGATTCCAGAGTACTTTAGACAACTTAGATGGCTTCAAACTCCCATCTTTACCTTAAAATGCATTTATGGGGGTGCCTAGGTGGCTCAGTGGGTTGGGCCTCTGCCTTTGGCTCAGTTCATGATCTCAGGGTCCTGGGATCTAGCCCCGCATCAGGCTCTCTGCACAGTGGGGAGCCTGCTTCCTACTCTCTCTCTCTGCCTGCCTCTCTGCCTACTTGTGATCTCAGTCTGTCGAATAAATAAAGAAAAATCTTTAAAGAAAAAAATAAAATGCATTTACATTATCATGCATTCTTTTTTCCTTCTCTCCAGTCACTTAAAATTTCCCATTGTTTTTATGACTAATTCTACTACCTGAATCCCTGACTGCCTTTTTGCCTGAACAACCTTGTTTCGCCAGTTATACTTCATAGATTATTTTATCTCCTTCCAGTCCATTCTCCATGTGGAAGCCTGATATTTTGTCTTACCCTTCTTCCATCTGTTTGAAACCTTCCAATGATTACCAGTGTAATTACAAAACCTGAACTTCTTATGATGGCCTACAATACAATCAACAGTCCTCAACAGAAGCAGTGCCAACTCTTTAAGGGAAATTTTTGGAGGCCTTTTTTTTAGATGTCACAATTACTAGAAAGCTCTTACTAACATTTAGTGGGCAGGGGGCTCAAGGGTCCTAATGTCTTACGACGTGTGGAAAAGTCCCACACAGTAGTGTATATTCTCCCTTATGGTGGAAGACCTTCAATTATCCTACCGGTAATCATTTAAGTAAAGATTCTGTTTATAATGAGCTGAGATTAGAATCCTCTCCATTTTATTTATAAACACAAAGTAGTCTTTGGACATTTTTATTCTACATTAACTTTCTTGAAAGTAACCATGGTGAAAACCGAAGAAAGACTGCACTGGATTTCGCTCACAGCTTTAGCCAGAGGTAGCCACCAAAGGCACCAGTATGACACACCTATATTGGTCTGCATTTACAGTTGTTACATTTATGATCCTTTTATGTGTTAGGTTGTATCTGACTTTATCATGTCTTCTAATGTTGTGAGTAAACCTTATATATCAAAATATCTATAATTATAAATTATAATTTTTATTTATTTTACATATTTTAAAAAATGGTTTTATTTATTTATTTTACAGAGAAAGTAAGATACAGAGACAGAACATGAGCAGGAGGCAAAGGTAGGAGGAGAAGCAGACTCCCTGCTAAGCAGGGAATAGGGCTCGATTCCAGGACCTGCGATCATGACCTGAGCTGAAGGTAGACGCTTAACTGACTGAGCTACCCTGATGCCTCTTATTTTTTATTTTAGTTAAAATAAAATGGGTTAAGTGGGTTAAGCCGCTGCCTTCGGCTCAGGTCATGATCTCAGGGTCCTGGGATCGAGTCCCATATCAGGCTCTCTGCTCAGCAGGGAGCCTGCTTCCTCCTCTCTCTCTCTCTCTGCCTGCCTCTCTACCTACTTGTGATCTCTCTCTGTCAAATAAATAAATAAAATCTTAAAAAAAAAAAAGAGTAGTGAGTATATGGGGGCGCCTGGGTGGCTCAGTCATTGAGCATTGGCCTTTGGCTCAGGTCATTATCCCAGGGTCCTGGGATCGAGCCCCACATCAGGCTTCCTGCTCAGTGGGAAGCCTACTGTTCCCTCTCCTACACCCCCTGCTGTGTTCCCTGTCAAATAAAATCTCTAAAAAAGAAAAAAAAAGGAGTAGTGAGTATAGGTTATAGATCATATAACCAAATAGATCATTTCAGGAAACTAAAGGAGGTATAAAATACTTGTTCAAATAAGGGGGGGAGGGATGTCTAATGGCATTGAAAGTTACTGTCCAATGCAATTTAGCCCCTACTTACTTCCATGTTCTCATCACTTACAACATCTTGCCTTGCTTCTTTTTATGTCAGACTTATTTCTGTATTTGCAACAAGGCAATTTAGATTTCCTTATCAGTCATGTCTAAAATGTATTTTAAATAGATCCCCTACATTCTCTTCCTATTACTCTATATAACATTGCTTTGTTTTATTTTCTTCATATCAGTATCTGAAATTCTTAGTCTACATGTTTGTCTCTTCCCATAGAATGTAAGAGTCATAGGGCTGGAGCCTTACCAGTATTGCTCCTTGATGATTCCCCTACCTAGAACAGTACCTGCCACCCACTAAGTGCTCATTAAACATGTTTAGGGGTGCATCTGACTTCAGTTCAGGTCATGATCTTAGGGTCCTGGGATCAAGCCCAGTGGTGGCAGGTTCTGCACTCAGTGGGGAGTCCCTTTGCCCTCTCCCTTTGCCTCTCCCCCAGCTTGTGCTCTCTCTCTCTCTTAAGTAAATAAACTTTTAAAAAAAATTTAAAAAAACAAAAAAAAAATTCAATACATGAAAGCATCATTTGTTGGCCAAATAGTTAATGGAGACAACTTGCAAGGCACTGGAGAGACTAAAGGAGGTAAAAAATACTCTGTAGCTGCTTTCAAGGCACTATGAGACTTGTCAGACAGTTCTAAACTCAAAGCACTACATGAATCACCTGGGGATCCTGTTAAAATGAAGATTCTGATTTAGTTGGTCTGGGAAGGGGTCACAAAATCCTGCAATTTTAACAAGCTCCCAGGTAATGTCAATACTGTTGGAGCCTGGACCACATTTCAAGGAACAGGTTGTAAGGTGACTACCAAGATGGATGGGAGGAGTCCTGAGCGCTAGTGAGAGTGAGCCTTGTTCAAATGGCTGATTACAAAGGCCAAGCTGGGGAGCAAAGCAGTTCCATTTGGCTATAGCAGAGAGCTTGTGGGGTAAGTGGTAGAAGGTGATGCTGGAAGAGCGGAGAGGGGACAGGTCACAAAGGAAAAGTCCTTTGTCCTCTCTCTGTGCCATGCTAGAAGCTTTGACTTTGACTCCTTCACTTCAGTTTAAAAAATGCTCTGTTTTCTGTATCCTAAGGGAAAAACAACTTTTTTAAAAATTTATTTATTTATTTGTCAGGGAGAGAGAGAGAACACAAGCAGGCAGGGTGGCAGGTAGAGGTAGAGAGAGAAGCAGGCTCCCCACTGATCAAGAAGCCCGATGTGGGACTCGATCCTAGGATCCTGGGATCAGGACCTGAGCAGCTTAACCAACTGAGCCACCCAGGTGTCCCAGGAAAAACAACTTTTATCTTTTTATCCTTGTTATATCTTCCAGCTGCCAGTCCTTTCTCCCTCATCATTTACTGCCAAACTACACAGAATCGCTCAGACCTTCTGTTTTCCAGGCACTCACCCTCTCTAGTCCTACTCAACTCCTTAAAATCTGGCTTCTGGTCCACCATCACTAAACAGCTTTCTTCTGGATTTTCAAGGTTCTTCTAATTCTCTTGTATAGTCGATATCCTATTTGCCTCCTGCAGCACTGTTAACCAGCACTTCCTTGATACCCAATCTTGGCTAGTCTGCAGCTCTGAGCTCTCTCTTCTAGATCTCAAACCTATGATTTCCTACATCCCCCTTATCACTGCAGCCCCATGTGCCCAGGTCTTCCCTTCTACAGAGAAAATTTAGGTCTGCATTAGTACCACAACCCTTCGTCCCGATCAGATTCTCTACTAGCATTAGTAATTCTCAAATCTGGTATGGAGAAGGGTAGGACAGTTGTTTTTCAGAATCACCTGTGGGCCTCCTCTCTCAACATGTACCCTTCCCTCAAAATTCATAACTTTGGAGGTCTGTGGGCATATATAATTTGAAAACTTACTCCTTTCTTCCTTCAAGAATCTTCCATGTCCCCTAAAAGTCCAAGTCATAATACTGGGTGAACCAAGGGCGGCCAAAGGCATGTGCTTTGAAGATTAAAAAGAAAAAAAGAAGCCCACAGAGAATCTAAATATGCTCTCATGAAAACCAATGACTAAGGGGCCCCTGTGTGGTCCTGAGATCAAGCCCCCATCAGGCTCCCTATTCAGTGGGAGCCTGCTTCTCCCACTCCCCCTGCTTTTGCACTCTCTCTCTGTCAAATAAATAAAATCTTTTAAAAAATGCTTAATTTTAGAAAACACTTTCACAAATAAAAATAAAAATAATAATAATAATCACAAAGGTAATAATAGAAAGTAAAGACCATATCTATAGTGCCAAAATACAGCAAACACTTCAGAAAATATGCATTGTATTTGCTTTTGGTCCCATCCAATTATAAAAGATATTTTTGTTGCAAGTATTGTGCTAAAATCAGGGAATATGAACAGAGTCTAAAAATAAGCTAATGCATTGATTAGGGATTCCCCTATCAACAGAATGTCTTTCAGTGTCAAGAACAATCAGTCCACTCCCCATGGGCATTTGCTTCAAGGGTTATTTTAGTTTACTTGCCTATACAGAACATACTTGTTATATAGAATCAATATATCTATTTGTGTATACTAAGTCAATATTCCTAGTCTTCCATTTAAGAAAGTTCCAGTTTTATTCAGGACAATGTACCCTGCTAAAAACTAATTTCTCTGTATCTCTTACAGCTAAGTGTGGCCTGTTGCTAAAATTCTGGCCAAAGAAATATAAGTAGTATTTTGGGGTAGGATTCTAGGGAAATATCTTAAAAAGGTGACAGACACTAGGACTGATTGTTTTGAACACACACACACACACACACACACACACACACGAGCAAAAAGATGCTAAGTATTTACTCTTGGGTTACAATAACTCTAAAAAGCCTAGGTTAGGATAATATATTTATATTTAATTTATAATTATTATGAAGGAGTGAGTAAACACTAACAAAGCTGCAAACTTTTGCTGGAAATTTTATTTCCTGCAAAATGACAAACATAAACGAATAGAAACATATGGATTTACTAAGCTTTACTTTAAGCTTTTTTTTTTTAAATACTTGTCTTTGAAGTTTCCTTTTACTCCCTGAACTCCCTTAAAAAGCTGGTGCCTTTAAGTTCTTTTAAAATAATTATTAACAAAAAAAGAATCAAAGTAGAGTTTTAGAGTCCCAAGTAGATACTGCATCAAGTAAAATAAAGGTGAAGTGAGTGGACAGACCATTTTCACAGGTAACATTCTTTCTTTTTTTAGTGCCCCTTTCAGCAGCCCATTTAATATAACTAATATGAATCAACTACCCCTTTAGCACCATTCGATACTTCCAAATCTAACAAACTCAGAGCTGATAGGAACCTTTAACAGAAGAAAAGAAAACCCACTGTCTTTTTTTTTTCTTCAAAGAATGGGCAATAGAATGAAATTAACTCACCATCATATGCCATATTTTGATGTTTTTGCAAGTCATAAATTACTCATTAGGAAAAAAAGAACTGCTTTGCAGTTCTGTACATTCAAAGAGTCTTAATTTTCAGTTTAGAAAACAGCTCAGTGATGATACCTAATGTTCTTCTCTCCCTTACATATAAGTGTAAGCATTCATTATCAAACACCTAGATTTAAATCAAAATAAAATCATGCATCCTGGGGAGCCTGGGGGCCTCAGTGGGTTAAAGCCTCTGACTTAGGCTCAGGTCATGATCTCAGGGTCCTGGGATAGAGCCCCATGTCGGGCTCTCTGCTCAGCAGGGAGTCTGCTTCCCCCTCTCTCTCTGCCTGCTTCTCTGCCTACTTGTGATCTGTCTGTCAAATAAATAAATAAGGTCTTAAAAAAAAATAATGTGTTGTATGACAATGGAATATAAAAATCTAAAAAAAAATGATTTAAAAAAATCATGCATCCACACCACCTTTACTAAATATACTCAATTGACAATGTATGCATTTTTTTTATACTCAATTGACAATCTCCAGTATTTGTCAGTTTTTCTTATGCTTTCCAGTACAATGTAATATTGGATCCCAAAATAATAAACACTAATTGAAGTGGTTGAGAACTACAGGCCATTTTAAAATTAAAATTCATTGCTTGCTGCTAACCTAATTTCTTTTAAGTCCAAAAAAACCTCCTTCAGGCTGATTTGCAATGCATATTTAATCCTTTTAAATATACTCGTAATTTAAAAATGGTAATTTAACTAAATATAACAGAAGACTGAACAAACCTAATATAGGGATAAGATAAAGCTAAAATAATCCCACAATTTCATCTATTTCAAGTACCATTAAGCCATCTGCAAAGCATGTACTAAGAAAAATATGCAAAGTAAAAGTAACAGTTGATTTGTTAAAAACCTTACCTTTCTAGTGAACCAAATAATAATGAGTAAAATGGAAAACATAGCCATAAAACTCATAGTAGTCATTAGTCTCAAAATTCTCTCCCAATGCCCCTTTTACAAATCATAATTTAGAAAAAATTATGATCAAATTTAATTTGATATATTTCAAAGAAACGACTTAAACTTTTACAGGGAGAAAACCCAGCAGGTACCACTTCAACAAAGCAATTAAATCACCACCACCAATAATGGGACAAAACGACTTCGTGTGACTTCTGAGAGACATGACAACAAAATGTAATGTATGATCCTGGACTACATCCTGAAGCAGAAATTTTTTTTCTCTCCCTTTTCTTTTGCTATAAAGGACATTAGTGGAAGAAATGGCAAAATTTGAATAGGGTCTACAGAATTGATATAATTACTATGCTGATATTAGTTTCCTGAATGTCCTTTTTTTAAAAAAAACACATATTTAATTATTTATGGGTGAAAGGTCTGTCTGCAACTTATTTCCGAATGGTTGAGAAAAAAGTAACAGATAAAGCAAATGTGGTAAAAGGATAACATTTGGGGATTCTGGGTGAAGGGTATATGGGAATTCTTTGTATTTAGTTTTATAATTTATCTTTAAGTGTTAAATCATTTCAAAATTTTAAAAAGTTAAAAACAGTAACAGATAAACAAAATATTAGTTACAACATAAAAAAAGGGATGATGGGAGAGCAAATTATAGATAAATACACATGATAGGAGCAATTTTGGTTTAATTATGCATGAGTTTAAATTATTATTGCTCTCTCTCATCCAAGGATCCTGGAATACTCTGCAGCAAATACATTCAATTTCCCTTACTTTATAGATGGAAAAACAGACATGTAGAAAAGCTCTCAAAATGTGGTGAGTATGATTTTTGGAATGGAGACAATGAAAGTCTGACTTTTAATGAACAGCACAGTGTTAAAATGTGATATAGTGAGACACACCAAAGGTATCATTTACCTTGCTCTATTGTAAATCACTGGCTCATTTTCTTCCTGCACAGTTGTCAGCATATCCAAGTCATGGAATATTTTCTGCATATAGTCCAAATATTTATATCCTGAAGCTCTTTCTACTATGGCTGCCAGTAGGGTATAGCCAAAAGTTGAATACAAAAACTGACTACCTTGAGACATCATTGCAAAGGGGGGAAGAAAAGAAAATGGTTCATTATTATTTAAAAACATGTAAAATATTTCCCACTGAAAATTGACATACCTTTATCTTTTTACTTCAGCATTCAGAAATAGATCACGGATGATATAGTAACAAATTTAGTCAACTTTGCAATGACCCTGCTTATTCCATGATTTAATGATGATCAGAATATGACTCTACTCCTTTCCATGATAATGAAATAAGCAAATCAATCCTATCTCAAAACTAAATTAAAATCCTTCAAAAAGGTACTAAAACAGGAAGGGAAAGAAAAGCAAATTTGATTTCTTGAGTTGATTTTGTTCTTAATATATCTTAAACTCATTGTTCAAGGCATAAATTAGTTGTGCACATTCCTATTTTAATAAAGTATATGTAAGTATAAAAACAATTTCAAATAAATATTAAAATACAAATACATACTCAAATACAGCTACTGTTTCAAATAAATACCTTTGTATCATTTGGGATTCTAGAAACATAGAGTGTATGATCTGTACTAATAACTGGAACCTTATATTTTTAAGACAAAATCCATAAATATATTTCTTTGCCCTTTTTAATTATATCTATATCTATTCATGGTAAAAAAAAAAAAAACAACTTTTAAAATGAAAATGGAGGGGCCTGTGGGTGGCTCAGTCATTAAGTATCTGCCTTCGGCTCAGGTCATGGTCCCAGGGTGATGGGATGGAGCCCCACATAGGGCTCTCTGCCCTGCGGGGAAGCCTGTTCTCCCTCTCCCACTCCCCCTGCTTGTGTTCCCTCTCTCGTTGTGTCTCTGTCAAACAAAACAAAACAAAACAAAACAAAACATAAAATCTTAAAAAAAAAAAAGAATACAAGTACATAGACCTATGGTAAATTGAAAGACATTAAGTGGTTTTGATAGGCATTGTATCAAAAAATACATTTAAAATATTATTTTTATAGATCAGTTTTTTGGGAAATAAAATTAGTTGACGAAAACCAATTTGTTTAAGGAACAAAGGCACAAAATAAGTTGAGAAATTTAAATACTAAATTGATCACTAACTAAATGCTGACATATTAGCAATATTTTATCATGCCCTCTTTGGTCTAGATTTTATTTGAAGAACAATTATTACATTTCTCCATAATTTTCCACAAATAGCTTGATCCGGGAAAATCCACTAAATGAATTTGAGGCTCTAAATCTAAACAACTAGTTACCTGGATGCTAGGCTTCGTCAAGAATTAGACACGGAGGCACACACTGGGCTGACAACAAAACCCATGCTACAACCATCAACCACATCCAATGCCCTCAGGATGGGATCATTTCAGATTTTCTGAAAATTAATACTTCAATAATGGTGACTTTGTTAAGAGAAGGAATTAACACTCACCAGGTTTAAAGAACAAAGGGTCATTTTTAAATAATCTTAGTGATTCAATTGAATTCTCAAACTTTTCTTTCAAATACAATTCGCCTTGTTCAAAATCATTCTTTTTCTTGCCAGGTTTTAAGTTCCGGCCTTTGGCATCAGTATCTTGCTCTATCTTAGCTTTAACAAAGTCATTCTTTTCACTGCATTTGCCTCCTTTTTCTTTGAACTCTTTTTCTTGGTCAGATTCTACTGTCCCTTTTATCATCTTCAAGGCTTTGTAAGCTTTCTCTTCTTTCACCTTTTTCATGTCCTTTTCATAATGACGAATTCCACTTAAATGGGAAATCAGTAATCTTGTTGTGACAGAAACCTAATCATAAAAACATGGAAATTCAATTACAATATTAAACTGTAAAATAAAAAGTTAGCAGGGGCGCCTGCGTGGCTCAGTGGGTTAAATGTCTGCCTTTGGCTTCGGTCACGATCCTCAAGTCCCTGGATGGAGCCCCACGTCAGGCTCTCTGCTCAGCTGGGAGACTGCTTCTCCCTCTCCCCATCTCTCCCTGTTTTTGTTCTCTTTCTCTCTCTCTTTCAAATAAGTTAATAAAATCTTTAAAAAAATAAGAAATTAGTGGCCTTGGAATAATGCCTCAGTAATATTTTCCATTTTAAACTGTTACTGAAAAACATGTCATATGCACATCTTCAGCTTTAAGTTTCAGAAAAATACCCAATAGATTATCACTTGAATTAAGAAACCCCTTTAATCCATTAACAATAGTTAAAAACAAACCAAAGAATCTTATGAAACCTTTTAAACAATTTAACATGTGGTTAGTAAAATGAACTGTGAGTTTCATTACCTTTTCACCTTCATATTCTTTTTCTGGGAATTCAGGAACATAATGTTGTACTGGCATATCAAGATCCAGTTTCCCACCTTCCCACAGTTTGGCAAGAGCAACCATGGTGAGGCTTTTGCTGATACTGGCAATTCTCATAACGGTCTCTGGCTTGCATGGTACACGGTTCTCAACATCAGCATAACCTAAGCCTTTAGAAAAAGAAAAGCAAAAATTCACTAATAACAGGCTTCATGGTCAAAGAAGTCCTCAAAAACTGAAACAATTCTATCTTAGAACAACCCATGTATTTATCTAAAGAAAAAGATACTTCATTTTTATAAGCTAATTAAGAGTGGGTGAAAGTCTTAGTAATGCTGGCAACAGTAAGCCTAACAACTTAATCTTATAACTAAATTGAAATTGCACTCTGTGCACAATAGTAATTTTCCATCTGGTTCAGATATTAATTTTTCTTAGTTTATCTAGACAATTTAGTCATCCCACATTTAACATAAATTATTCTATGTTCTTTAAAAAAAACATCATTGTTCTTCAGGTTATATTTACTTTGATTCTTGAGTTTCCACTAGATTCCTTAGAATAACCACCCAATAAAAGGTAATGTGAAAAGGTGTCCTGCAAACCCAATCTTGGTAACCATCAGTTTACCTCAGCTGCAAGCCAGAAAAAAAAAGTACTAGTAATTCAAACCTCCTAGAGACTTTTTTTTTAAAGTCTGGTTTCATCTTCTGGAGGCTGAAAGTGTGAAAATCTAAGCGATAAGACCTGAGATCTAAAAAGAATGAAAAGATACGTAATAATTGTTTTTAAACTATAAATATAGATTATGCTGAAAAATATTTGCAGGGAAAAAAGCCATCACCCATAAAGCTGACATTTATGTAATTTTTGATTATAGCATTTCCCATAAATTGGGTATGCTGACTAGGCTATACTTGGGGGAAGAATCATTTTTCTTTAAATTCAAAACATTATTGCTCTTAAACCTTCTAAAAGTACTAATTCCTTTACATGATGTCTGAAACACTTCCTAAAAGTAGGGTTCCTAAAAACCTGGGATGACCAGTTGGACCAATTTATGTGCAATGGGTAAGTAAATCAAATTATAAAATACACTTTGATAAAATTATCATAAAATGATTAGAAATCTCTTTCCCAAAGCTTCTAGCTTTTGTTCGAAAAAAATAGCTAACACCTCTGCCCGGCTTAAAAAAAAAAAAAATAGAAAAAAGAAAAAAAAGTAATAAAGGAGATCGTAAACTCCTTTAGACAAGGAATCATGAATGGCCCTAGTTCTTGGGACAGTGGATTTTACAGAATAGGGGACTCAATAACCTGTTAATGAAACTGTTAATTAAAAAAGAAAACAAACTTCTGACGTTTTATCCAGAAGAAAGAGTTACCTACAAATATGCAGGTAACAGATTGCTCTATATACAAGTTTCAGAACAACAAATCCAGCCTTAGAAACAAGCCATCTTTAAGACTTCAAGAGTCACATTTAAGACTGTGAGAAAGCCCGATTCTTGACTGTTAGACATGTTTTGTCTACAATAAGTACGGCTTTATGAAAACTGAACATTTCATGGGATCTACTCCTAGCAGTAAATTTCACTTCATTTCATGAAATCAAAATTTCATTCATCAGCTGGCATAAAACAAGCCAGTAAATAACGGTTTTCTGAGCCCACCTTCTGACCAGACTTCTTTTCCATCTACAGAGACTCCAACCACTATGCCGGGAGCGCCCACCTCATCCTAAAAGCGAAGGGGAAAGGACACAGTTCAAACACAAGCCGAAACGCCTCGCCACAGCGCACCCCGCGCAGCTCCGGGGCCTTCCCGAGGCCCCGCCCCTCCGTCAGGGCCCTGCCCCTCGGCCCGGGCCCCGCCCACCTCGGCTCCGCCAGCCCCGGCTCTAACGATGAGGGGCGTGCCTGGTCTGCACTGAGGGCGTAGGGGAGGTTCCCCGGGCGGGCGGTGTGACCTCCGCCCCGACTTGGGCAACCCGCAGGAGCTTCCGACCACGGCCGGGGAGCCAGGGAACGGGAAGTCCTTCTCGGAAGCCGGCCGCGGGCATCCCACCGCTTGGGATGGGGTCCGCTCGGGCCCGGGAGATGATCACCAAGGGGCTTCATTCCGAGGGGTCGCGGGCGGTGGAGCGCCGGTTTCCCGGCCGCTACACCCGCGTCTCCGCACCTTGATCCGGTGCAGCAGGTCGCGGCTGCTGTCGATGGCTCTGGCGAAGCGCCGGGATGGGGGCGGCATCGGGGTCTGTGCAGACCACGGAGCGAGGGGCTGCTCCTGTGTCGGCAGCGGTTCGGCCTGGGGCGATCCCTCGGGGTCGGGGGCCGCCGGGGACTGCGCGGGGGCCGCGCCCCTCAGCCCGCCCGCCAGCTTCACCCCGAGTGCCAGCCCCAGCCCCAGCCCGAGGCCACCGACCCAGCCGGGGCCGAGCGGCGGCAGCCCGGCGCGCTGGTGGGCTCCGCGCCTTCCGCAGCCCCAGGCCCAACCCCCGGGGGTCGCGGCCCGGGCCGTCAAGGCTGACAGGAGCCGGTACATGGCGTCCACCGAGAGCCGGCAGCTTCAGAGCTCTCGCAGGCCGGCGGGCGGGGGAGGCGCGGCGAGGGGAGGGGACTAGATAGACGGGAGGGGGCGGTACCGCGCGCAGACCTTAGCAGTCGACGCCGGATGCCGGAGCGTCGATCGCATCGAGCCTTTCCTCCTCTTTTCCCTTTCTCTCTTTGCGTTGTCTCAGTGTTTCTTCATCTTACCCCACACAGCTTTTCTTCCCTCTGCCTCTGCTCCGGTCAAGTGTCAAGTCCTCAGAGAAGCCCTCCCAGTTGGCATCTAAATGGGAGTACTCGCCACACCTTTTTGACCCGTCAGCGCGCACACCTCCTTAATAACACTTAACACTTCGTTTCATTGAACTTACCAGACTGCCCTCCTTAGAGAGTCGTGATTTTTACTTCTGGATCATCAGCTCTTGGAACAGCGCTGGCAAACAGCAGCAGCTGAGTAGGCATCTTCTTGGCCCCTAGGACTCACTCCTTCTTGCCATTTCCTTTCTTTGTGCCTCATTTCAGCTCCTTCCATTTCCCTAAGGCCCTTTTAAAATCTCTTACTTCTGAAAAAAAAAAAAAATCTCTTACTTCTGGAGGTCCAGAGCCACGCCACATCAAACATTAAGTTACATGTGGACTTATTAAAAACAATTTTTCTTTTTGCTGAAAACATTAAAAAATTGTTTTGCACTTGAAAATTTTTAAGACAAAATTAATATAATTTATAATTAGCTATGATTTCTGACATCTGTAGACGATCAGAAAGTCTTGTGAAATAAGATATCTAACGTCAAATTGCTGCAATATGTAAAATGTGTACAATCCTAACTGAACAATTAATGGCAATGTTAATTTTGAAGATAATTAAACATTTATCCATTCCTTGTACCCCCCCCCCCCCACAGACACATTTTTTGAAAGCTTCTAGTCCTTAAGTACAGGAGCAATATACTCAATGTTTATAATGACCCTGTGTTCCCTTGCAGGTGGAGTGCATACATAGAGAGTTCACAGATTTGAATTGAAAAGATATTGTCAGGAGAAGAAGCTGTAAACATCTTAAGTTAATTGTTTAATTATTTAAAAGGTAATAATGGTAACCACACCTAGTCAGGAGATACTGGGGCTAAATATAAGTGTTGGGGCTGCTAACAAAGCTGCCAACCGGAAGAAATCGGGGTATCCTAAGATTCGGGAGTTTGGCACTGAAACTCACAGAGGTTTCTGAAGCACCACCTGCAGTTAGAGTGGACAGGTGCATTCTGTCAAGATGGTATTGTTAGTTCCCATCCTGGGAACCCCACTACTCCAAGCACATGACAGCAAGAGGAAAGTGTAAAAGACATAGCTAGTCATGGTTACAATGGGTGCTCACTTTATCATGCTTTTAAAAATTGTACATATATATTTTATGTACTCTTTTGTACCTCTCGTTGGATGAAAAATAGAACAGAAGCACAGAGCCATGCAGAGAGCAAGAACTAAGTTTCTGGTAACCTTCCAACAGTTTAGAACCAGGAAGAGGCCACCCGAAGTATGGCTTCTGTGAAGGTACTGAAGAATAAATGCTCTCCGTGCAAGCCAAATACCTAGGAGGCAACCAAACCAAGCAGTTGGCAGATGTATGGCTGTGGGTCAGGAGGCCAGAACTCCACTGTTTTAGCTTGCTTTGGACAGGGAGGCATAGAAACCAGATAGAAGAAAAGTAAACAACTACACAGGGAGGGGAGGGGGGAAGAAAGGAATAGAGGAGAAGGACAAGAAAGAAAAGGACAAAGGAAATAAATTTCCACTAAAATAAACCCTCAAACCAACTTTCTAAAACATCTGAAGGAAAATACTTCTAAGAAATACTGGCAACAAAATCAAGAATCAAAAAGTGAAATCATGGGCAACCCTCTTGGGTCTCCTCCCTCTTTGGCAACTTTATACTGTCAATAAACTTTGTTTTGCTGCCCATCAAAAAAAACAAAAAAGAATGAAATCACCTCAAACAAATGAAAGCAGTAGAACAATCTATAGGAAAAGAGAAAAAAAAAAAAGAGGCCATTCTCTGGTTTTAAAAAAGCCCCAAGAACCCCCCCCCAAAACACAGTGGGTTGACAGAAAACAAAGTATGTTCTTTCAAAGAATCCTTTGTTTTGTATTCACAAAACAAACCAGGGATTATGAAAAAACTAGGAATAAATGAAACAACATAAGGACGTAAAAAGGAAATTATCAGAAATTGTGGAAATAAAAAATCATGGGAGATTTAAAAAGAGCATCTTTTCTGAAATTGGACGTATGAATTTGGTGGGCTGTCTCTATGTGAGGTCAGCTTTCGTTTTCCCTTAACATTTACTTTTGCAGGCTAACCTTCTCCAGCTGCTCTAATCGTTCTTTATATCTGAAGGTTTCCAGGCTCCAGACTGGCTCTAAGAACTAGTTAGACAGAGTGCTTGAAGGTCCACCAGTAAAGTAAGCCCATCACCTCCCCTCCTCTGGACAGTGAGTATTTTTACCAGTTGAATCACAACATTGGTTCAGAATGAATATGTGGTCAGTAACCAAGTCTTTTTTTTTTTTCTTTTTACATAAACAATATAGTCAAACCCATCTTCCCTTCTATATCATGTATTTGCAAGATTGATTAGCCTTCCTCTTATCTGTTTTGGCTAAGTATTTCCATTGGTATTTTATTGTTGTTGTTTGAGAGAGAGAAAGAGAAAGTGATATTTTAGAGAGTGAGCGCAGGTGCACAGGGGAGGGGTAGAGAGAGAAGAGAGAATCCTTAAGCCTGCTCCCTGTGCCCAGCAAGGAGCCCGACGAGGGGCTCAATCTCACGCCCCTGAGATCATGACCTGAGCTGAAATCAAGAGTTGGACATTTAACTGACTGGGCCATCCCAGCGCCTCTCCATTGGTATTATTTTTAGCCTAAATTCTGAGATAGTCTATATTATAAACCTTTTAACTTTCTTATCATCTGCAAAGAACATGTTTTGTTTGCATATGTCTTGTTTAAATATTGAATATGTCTTATCTTGTTCAAATACTCAATATGACTGGACCTCCTGCAGAACATATAGTATACCAATAGAAACTTTTCTCTAGGGGATTGGAGATCCAGTAGCCAGTTCTCTTTATATGGTTGTTCAAACCAGAGCCCATTATTGCCATCTGAGACCTGCTAGTGTGTGATGTCCCTGAATATACTTCTGTTTCTTCTGTTTTCCTCTTCAAAATGTTTCCCATTGCACTTTTTTTTAAAAAATATTTTTATTCATTTGACAGAGATCACAAGTAGGCAGAGAGGCAGGCAGAGAGAGAGGGGAAGCAGGCTCCCCACTGAGTAGAGAGCCCAATGCAGGTCTCTATCCCAGGACCCTGAGATCATGACCTGAGCCAAAAGCAGAGCCTTTAACTCACTGAGCCACCCAGGTGCCTCTCCCATTGCACTTTTAATCTCAGGTTCTTTAAAGGCTGTCGCAGAACCCTACCCTTAAATCATCCAACACATATATATGGATATCTGCTCCTTTTCAGATAAAGTCGGTGCTGAGGTTACTAGGCTTACTCAAAAAAGGCACAAGCCCAGCCCTCCTACAGATTATGAGGTTGGAGGATAATATACTCATGAGTCCTATGAACACACAAGTACATGTAGAATTCTGACTGTAATAAGTGCTGTGAAGGAGAGATGCATCCTGTGTTGAGAGGTTATGATGGTGAGATTTTATATCGTCTGGAAGATTTTTCTGTTGATGTAAAATTAGATCTAAGACCTTAAGGATAAATGGGAATTAACTTGGTCAGAGTACAGACTGATAGAGAAAGTATTCCATGCAGAGGAATCAGCAAGAACAAAGACCCTGAGGTAGGAGGGGGGAGGTTTCATTTGAGGAATTAAAAGGTCATGGTGGCCATGAAGAACAAAGGGGACTGGAGTGGGAGATGAGGCTGAGAACTGGCATTCAAGACCCTATCTCCCTCTCATATTTCTTTGGAAAAAAGACTCCTCTCCTAGAGCTGCTTCTTGCCATAAGCCCTGTTCTACGATATCTCAGTATAGTTTATAAACTGTACATATCTAGTATTGCTATTTGTTTTCTTGGGATAATCTCAAAATTTCTTCATCACTCATACTCTGTGCTTTGGTGTGGAGATACCAGAGGTCATAAATATTACTGTTAGTCAGCTTCCTGCCCCCCCTTCCAACCACAAGAATTCAGAGCACTTCCTCTTTCATGTTGCTACTTTCTGTGTTACATTTGTCACTCCATACTTCTAACGTTTTGTTTGGGTGGTTTATTCTTTGATCCCTTAAAACGTAGTTGAGGGTACACTGACTTTGGATGGAAGCCTGAGAGTACTTATTAATTGTTAAAGAAATGCTTATAACGTATGGCCCAGCAAGATCATTTTGAGGTTATATAGAACAGAGCTGTGATTTTCAAAGCATGGCATTTGGACCACTATCATTTGCATGACCCGAGTACTTGCTAGAAATGCAAATGTTCAGGTTTTGCCCACATCTACTAAATCGGACACTCTAAGAGGGGTGCCCAGCAATCTGTGATTTTTTTTTTTTTTTTTGAGAGAGAGAGAGAGAGAGTAGGAGCTCAGTGGGGAGTCTACTCAGGATTGTCTCTCTCCCTCTCCCTCTGCCCCTACCCAGTTGCTCACTCACTTGTGCACACATTCAGTCTCTCTCAAATAAATGAATAAATCTTAAAAAACAAAACAAAACGGCTATATGAGAAATCCTTGCGGTGATGGACCTTTTCTCTATCTTGACTGAATTGATTCTCTGCATCCAGGTTGTGATATTATACTATAGTTTTGCAAGATGTTACCATGGGTAAACTGGGAAGAGGGTACACAAGATCCATCTTATTTCTTGGAACTGGGTGTGAATCTACAATCATCTCAAAGTTTGAAAGAGTTTATTTAAAAATAAAAGATGTAGTATGAACCGGGATGAATATTCTGAAACTGAAATACAGTCATGTGTATCCCCTACTTAAATGCTTTAAAGCTCCCTCAACCACCAGCAGAAAGTCCAGACCCCTGTGGTTCATCATGTGGCAGAATAACCTATTAGAAAAACTTTTTTTTTTAACCTTTTCAGAATGGATTTACCATAAAGGAATGAACCACATCTCCTTTCTTGTCAAGAGGGCAGTGAGGCCTCTTGAGTTCTGAAGGTCTGGCTTTCCTTACCCCCTGGAGGTAGTTAACAGCTGAGGCTGGTTGCCGAGAGGTCTCTACCCACCCAAGTGTGTGCAAGTAGGTGTGGTCTTTCCCGGCTATCTACTCTGCTGGGCCGAATCCCTTCCCAACTGGGTAGAAAGGAACTTTAGTGACATCTCTGTCTGATCCAAAACATTTTCAGCCACAATTTGCTATGAAAGTAGTGTCATGGGGTGCCTGAGTGGCTCAGTTGTCAAGCGTCTGCCTTCGATTCAGGTCATGATCCCAGCATCCTGGGATCGAGCCCCACATTGGGCCTGCTTCTCCCTCTCCCATTCCCCTGGTTGTATTCCTTCTCTACTATCTGTCAAATAAATAAATAAAATCTTAAAAAAAAAAAAAAGGAGTGTAATATCAAGGGAATATTCAGTTGCTCTAGGTACTATTTCCTTTGCCAAGTGCAGTTCAACGCCTTCTCTCCAGGAGCTGGGCAGGCTGCCTCTTGCATGGAGGCCATGGCAGAGGTTGAAAGGGGCCTTCTGCTTGCTTGCTTTCATCTCCCTTTCCCTTCCTTCCAGTCCCTTGCCCTCACAATCACCTCCAGGAGCAGTTGTGGGGCAGCGAGCCCACAGGAGAATAGTGGTCAGTGCAAGCTCCGAGTGTGGCCCTGAGTCTGGGCCAGGCAGCTGGCAGAGCCTTAGAGAGCCTGCCCCTAAAAGGCATGGTTGCCTGTGTACGTGGAGTGGGAGCCTCCCGAACCTTTGCAAAGCTCAGGGAAGACCTCCCAGGACCATGCTAGATGCTGATGGGGTTAAGTGTCCAGAGAGGATTCCCACCTGCAAGCAGCCTCCATGGACCTGGGGACCCCCATAGAACACCGCAGCAGCAACAGCCATAGATGAGGGCCAGCAACACGACCCCACAACTTTCTGGGGTTCTTGTTTAATACTAAGGAGGTATAAGGGGTTTCCCCCCCACAAAGAAGGTCAATATAGTGCTTTTTACCAACCTTGATGGGTGGAGCTTCGCTAAATTTGATTTGATTTATGCAGATGAAAAGATAAGGTGTTATTTGTACCCTCAGCCCCAGGGACACTGCCCTTTTTTTTTTTTTTTTTTTTTTTTTTAAGATTTTGTTTATTTATTTGAGAGAAAGAGAGCACAAGCCAGGGCCAGAGTGGGGGAGGGGCATGGGGGAGGGAAAAGCAGACTCCTAGCTGAGCTGGGAGCCCAAAGTGGGTCTTGATCCCAGGACCCCGAGAACATGACCTGAGCCAAAGGCAGACACTTAACCGACTGAGCCACCCGGGTGCTCCAGACGCTGCCATTTAAATGAGCGGAATAATTCATTGTGTTCTTCAGCCCTGAATCTAGGTGGAGGGGATATTTGTCATTCCTTTGGGTTCCTTCAAAACCCTTCCTTTCTTTGAGAGAATTTCTTATGAATGCGAGCTCCCTAAGCAATAACAATGATAATAGCAAAATCTTACACAGTGCTATCCGGTGCCAGGCACAGGTCTAAGCTCTTTACACATCATTTCATCTAAACATCATGCCAACTCCCCCAGGCAGCTGGTGTTCTCATCCTTGTCATCTTAGGTGGAAATGGGGTACAGGGAAGTGAAGTAATTTGCCCGCAGCCTCACACCTGGCAGGTGGTAGTGTCAGGAATTTATTTTCCCAGTTTCCCTTCACTTGGGGGCAGGTGTGTGAAGTAGGCTCGGCCAATCAGAGGTGCCCACTTTGGGAAGCTAGTAATGCCATCAAGGGCGTTTCCTTGGACCAGATTCTCGTCCAGTGTCCAGTGTCCAGGCTGCGCAGCTGCTCTCATGTTCCCAGCCTTGGGGAGTGCCCCCCTGTTAACTCCCTGAGTGTCTCCTGCACATTTGCTTTCAGGCATAATTAAAAATAGCGCCCTTTCCCTCTTAAATGGGGCGAGAAAATATACAGTCATCCCACCCACTATGTCTCAGGAAAATTCCTCTCCTACTCTGGGCTATAGGGTTCTCTGTAATTGGCAGCTTACAATATGCTCCCTCCTTTCCTACCTCCCTCATCTCCCACTTCTCACCAGGGCTCTTGACTCAGTTCTCTGAAAACAGGCTGCTAGATGGCTCCAGGCCTTTGCACAGACTTTTCTCCCTGGCATGTTCTCACCACCAGTGTTCCCAGAGCGAACCCCACCCTGGAAGATGTCAGCTGCTCCTTCCTGCCTCCATCTTGTCCTATATTCCCCTCTGTGGCACTTGACCTAACTTTTTGGATTTGCCAATGATCCGTGAGTTCCTTCAGAGTCCAGACTGTTTCATCTGGGTTTAGCCCTAGTGCCTGGCACATGGTAAGCTTTCAACAGGTATGCATTGAAAATCTATATGAATGAGTGTAAAGTCATACTTTTTATAGAAACATAGGTGCAGTCTGCTGCTAGAGTTTCTGAAGGTTTTCATTTGTTTGTCTTGATTTTGAGCTTGAGAGAATCCTATCGGAGCACTGGAAAATGGATTTCATATTGGGACAAGACCTTAACAGCACTGGGCTATCTCAACCCCTTAGGGAGGAGAGCTCACCATTATTAGACTTTATTATGTGCTGGCTACTTTACACACATTTGTTCATTTCATAGTGGGCATTATCTCCCAGATAAGTAAGAAAACTGAGGCTAAGAGAGGCTAAGTTGCTTACAGAAATAAAATCAAATGGAACAACTGGAACTAGGGTTTGCTCTGAGGTCCACCCATTTCCCTGTTTTGCTCCCTGGGGATTTGTACAAAGTGATTCAGACAAGGGAGTCCGCATTTGATGTGGAGACTTACAGGGAAAGAAGGCTACACCCTCCATTTCCTGTCCAACATTTCTGCACACTGTCTTTTCAGCCTGTTTCTTTGGGTCTATCTTCAAATGGAGACAAAATAGTCTGTAGTATTACTGTAGGACTGTAAAGCTGAAAGCCATATTAGAGGTTTTCTAGTATGGTGGTTTGCATGGGATGGGGCTTTTGGAAAGGCACTGAGGTCCGCCCCCCCCCCCTTTTTTTTTTTGCTTATCCTAACTGGAGGAGGGGGAAAAGAGTCCCTGACATTCAGTAGAAGGGGGCTCAGGATGATTCTGAAAGCCCTTCAGACTGTGGGAGAGTTGTGCTGGCAAAGATTTCCTCCCTGACCAAACTCTGGCCCGCCTCCTCTGAGCCCTCTTCTTGATCTAGCTTCAGCCTTCGCTGTAAAAAAAACATGAACGGACACTAACAGTTTCTAGTGAGCCTGTCTGACCAAACTCAAGGCTGCCCAAAGCATTTACAGTATGTTTCAGTCAACACCTGAAGACAGGCCTCTGTCTCCCAGGTCCTGTGGGTGGGTAGAAACCTAACTTGGGCAAGTAGCAGCTAACTAACCCAGATGGCTTTCACATGGACAAGCATCTCACCCAGGTTTTAGTAAATGCCTTTCCCTGACCCTGTTCATTCTGGCCCATTGCTGCTCCCTCATTCTTCCTTTGAAATACTCCCATCACCTATGCAGGAATCAGAATGGCCCTCAGCTCTTTCCCCCACTGCTGGTAGTTCCTGAGGAGAATCTGTTTTCATCCACATTAACTGATGCCCTGCTGTGTCTACATTTAACAGTGCACAGTGGATTGTTCATCCCCAAATCCTACACTTCAGAAACAGAGATCCTTGTTTTCAAAACAAGGTCTTACGGGTGTGTTCCCTTTATGATAATTCATGGAGATGTATACTCCTAATTTGTGCATGTTTCTCTTTTTATTTTACATTTTAATGGAAAAGTTCATGTATAAAAAAATAAGAAAAAATGATAATGAAAGATAAGTTAAGAAATAATCATTGAAATAGTGTTAAGTGGAGAAAGTAAAACAGTCTGATTTTCAATGGCAAAAACACAAACTTTGTATAAAGACAGGAGAACATGGAGGAAGGGGAATTTGTGGGATTGTAGGGATTTTTAGAAGTATGTTCTTTAATGGTGTACTTACAGGACACTTTGTTGAGATGTAATTGAAATATAATAAATTATATTTATATTTTATAAATATATGTATAATATATATAATATAAATCACAAATATATATAATATAAATTATATTTATATTTAAATATAATAAATTACATGTATATAAAATATCAACTTTGATAAGTTTTGACATATGTATTATGTGAAACCATGACCAAAATCAAGATAATGAACATATCCATCACTCTCTTAATAATCCTTTCCTCCCTTTCTACTTATTCCCCATCCACTCCCCAAACAATTACTATCTATTTTCTGTCACTCTAGATTAGTTTGCATTTCTTAGAATTTAATATATATGAAATAATACTATATATATGTGTGTGCATATATATACACACACACACATATATATATACATATGTATATATATATGTTCTTTTGGCGGCTTTTCTTCTTTTATACAGCACAATTATTTTGAAATTAATATGTCCTAATTCATGTGTTAATATTTCCTTCCCTTTAACTTATAGGTGGCATTGCATTGTATGGATATACCACAATTTGTTTACGTACTTATTGGCTGGTAGAGCTTTTGAATTGTTTCCACTTTTTGATTACTACCAATAAAGGTGCTATGGCCCTTCAAGTTTTGTGTGAACATACATTTTCATTTCTCTTGGACATATACCTAGGAGTGGAATTGCTACGTCAAATGATAACCATATATTTAATCTTTTGAGAAACTGACAGGTTGTTTCTCAAAGTAGCTGCATCATTTCACTGTCCCACCAGCACTTATGAGAATCGTCATTTCTCCAAATCCCCCCAACACTGTCTTTTTGAGAGTAGTCATCCTTGCAGGTGGAAGTAGGATCTGATATGACTCTGCTTTGCATTTCTCTGATAGCTGGTGATGTTGAGGTTCTTGGTCATTTGTATACCTTCTTTGGAGAAATGTTTATTCAGATCCTTTGCCCATTTATTTATTTTTTTTTAAGATTTTATTTATTTATTCGACAGAGAGAGATCACAAGTAGGCAGAGAGGCAGGCAGAGAGAGAGAGGAGGAAGCAGGCTCCCCGCTGAGCCGAGAGCCCGACGTGGGACTTGATCCCAGGACCCTGAGATCACGACCCGAGCCGAAGGCAGCGGCTTAACCCACTGAGCCACCCAGGCACCCCTCCTTTGCCCATTTAAATAACATTCTCGAAATGAGAAAATTAGGGAAATGGAGAACAGGTTAGTGATTACAAGTAGTTATGGCCTAGGCCAGGTGAAGTAGAGAAGGGAGGTGGGTATGCTTATAAAAAGGCAACATGAAGGATACTGGCAATGATGGAATTGTTCTGTATCTTGACTGTGGTAAATGCATGAACATACAGTATGTGGGATTAAACTACACTAAATAGAACTAAACATAACTAAATAGACACACACACACACACACACAAATGAGTGTAAGTAAAGCTGGGGAGGCTGATTTGGATTGGTAGATTGCAATTATATCAATATCCTGGTTGTCATATTATACTATAGTTTTTCAAGATGGTGACACTGGGGGAAACCGGGTAAAGGGTACATAGGATTTCTCTATATTAATTATCATTGTATGTGGGTCTACAATTATCTCAGAAAAGAAAAAGTTTAGTTTAAAATATGCAATTAAAAAGAATGCTTACGGTCAATTCTTCAACGAAACAGAGTAATTCTTAATGTGTACGCACCTGACAACAGAGGGTCAAATAAAGTGAGGCAAAAACTGATAGAACTGCAAGGAGAAATAGATGAATCCACTGTTGTAGTTAGACTCTTCAACTCCCCTCCATCAGAAATGGACAGGCCCTGCAGGCAGAACATCGTTAAAGACACAGTGGAACTCATTAACACCATCAACAAACTGGACATAATGGACATCTATTGTCCATTTCATCCAATAAGAGCAGAAAACATGTTCTTCCCAAGCTTACATGGAACATTCACCAAGGCAGACCACCTTCTGGGACATAAAACACAAAACACTCCTTAACAAATTTAAAAGAAGAGAAATCATACATCTGTTCTCAGACTCCAATGGAATTAAAATAGAAATTAGTAACAGGACAAAAATTTTAAAAATTTAAACCATTTAAAAAAAAAAAGTAGTAACAGAGAATAGCTAGAAAAATTCCCAAATACTTGGAAACTAAACAACACATTTTTTTGGGAAAGATTTTATTTATTTGAGAGAGAGACAGCAAGCACTAGTGGGAGTTCAGCAGAGGGAGAGGGGGAAGCAGACTCCCCACTGAGCATGGAGCCTGATATGGGGCTCTATCCCAGGAGTTCGGGGATCATGACCTGAGCTGAAGGCAGAAGCTTAATGCACTGAGCCACCCAGAAGCTCCCACATTTCTTTTTTTTCTTCGTAAATAACAACTGAATTATCTTACAGAATTTATATATCATTTAAAATCCTTCCAAAAGTAGGAATATTCTTTATATGGTCTGGAATGAACTTATATTCAGATTCCGAATTCACTTATTCAGCAAATATATATTAGTCCTATTATAGAGAGGTCCTATGACAGAAGCAGGGAATACAAAGATAAGTAAGACATTGGCTTACCTTCAAAGTATTTATATTTTATGGAGTACAAAAATAAATGGAAATAAAAGGGAAAAATCCAAAATGTAAGAGACACTGGAGAGACAGACACATTGAAGATTCATCCCACTTACAGCCACTTCTGTAACTACATGTTACACCATCTCTCTAGCCTAAACAACACACTTCTAAATAACACATAGAACAAATAAGAAACCTCAAGGTGACTAAGTTAAAAATTATTGAACTAAGGTGCCTGGGTGACTCAGTTAAGTGTCCAACTCTTGATTTCGGCTCAGGTCACGATCTCAGGGTCTTGAGATTGAGCCCCACATCTGGCTCTGTGCTGGGCACAGAGTCTGCTTGAGATTCTCTCTCTCTGCCCCTTGCCTTCCTCTCTCTCTCTCAAAAAAAATTGAACTAAATGAAAATGAAAACACAGCTTATCAAAATTTGTGGGATGCAACAAAGTCAATGCTTAAATGGAAATGTATACCACTGGATGTATATATTAAATAAGAAAAAAAGACCTAAAATCAATCATTTAAATGTCTGTCTTAGAAAACTAGAAAAAGAAAAGCAAATTAAATGCAAAGCAAGCAGAAGAAATAAAAATTAGAGCAGAAATAAATAAAATTGAAAATAGAAAATCAATAGGGAAAAGCAATGAAATTGCTGAACTTCAGTCTAGGATAACTAAAGAAAAGAAGAGTAGAAGAGAAGAGGAAAGGGAAGGGATGAGAAGGGAAAGGAAGGGGAGGGGAGGGGAGGAGAGAGGGAAGGGAGGGGAAGGGGAATTAAAGGGAAGGGGAGGGGAGCGGAGAGGAGATGAGAGAAGAGGAGAGATAAATTATTAATATCAGAAGTGAAAGGGGAACATCACCATAAATCCCACAGATATTAAAAGCATAATGAGGGAATAGTATGAACAACGCCATGCCTACAAATCTGACAACCCAGATGAAATGGACCCATTGCCTGAAAGATACAATCTGCCAAAATGCACACAAGAAAAAACAGACAATCTGAGTAGGCTTATACATATTAAAGAAATGGAATCAATAATTAATAACCTTCCAAAACAGAAAACACCAGGCTCAGATAGGTTCACTGTTGAATGTGAATAAACATTTAAAGAAGAAATTAAACCACTTCTCTACAATCTCTTTCAGAGATTAGAAGCAGAGGGAATACTACCTAACTTATTCTATAAGGCCAGAATGACTCTAATACCAAAACCAGACAAAGATATTACAAGAAAAGAAACTACTGGGGCACCTGGGTGGCTCAGTCATTAAGTGACTGCCTTCAGCTCAGGTTGTGATCCCAGAGCCCTGGGATCGAGCCCTGGGATGGAGCCCCTTATTGGCTCCCTTCTCTGCGGGGAGTCTGCTTCTCCCTCTTCCACTCCTGCTTGTGTTCCCTCTCTTCCTGCCTCTCTTTGTCAAATAAATAAAATAAAATCTTTAAGAAAAGAAAAGAAACTATAGACCAATACCTCTCATGAACAAAGATGCAAAACTCTTCAACAAAATATTAGCAAATTGAATCCAACAATGTATAAAAAGAATTATAGGCCATATGCCATGGCCAAGTAGGATTTATCCCAAGTATGCAAAGATGGTTCAACATTCAAATATCAATGAATATAATCCATCACATCAGCAGGCTAAAGAAGAAAAATCACACAATCATTTTAGATGCAGAAAAGCATTTGACAAAATCAATACCCATTCATGATTTTTAAAATGTCTTAGTTAACTAGGAATAGAGAATTTCCTCAGCTTGATAAAGAATATCTACAAACCCCCCTACATCTAACATCATACTTGATGGTGAGAAACTTTCCCACTACAATCAGGAACAAGGCAAAGATATCCCCTCTCAGCACTGATTTTCCACATTGTACTGGAAGTCCTAACTAATGGAATAAGACAAGAAAGCATATATAATATAATATAATATAATATAATATAATATAATATAATATGGATTGGGAAGGAAGAAATAAAACTTTTGTCTTTTGATGAAATGATCATCTATGTAAAAAATCCGTAAGAACTGACAAAAAGCTCCTGGAACTAATAAGTCATTACAGCAAGGTTTTAGGATACAAGGCGAATATAGAAAAGCTAATTGCTTCCCTGGTATACTAACAATGCTCAGGTGGAATTTGAAATGAAAAACAACACCATTTGCAGTAGCACCCCCCAAATGAAATACTTAGGTATAATCTAACAAAATATGAACAAGATCTATATGAGGAAAACTACAAAATTCTGATGAATGAAATCAAAGAACTAACTAAATAAGTGGAGAGATATTCCATATTCATGGATGAAAGGACTCAATATTATCAAGATATTAGTTCTTTACAACTTGATCTATAGATTCATTACAATCCCAATTAAAACCCAAGCAAGTTATTTTGTGGATACCAATACACTGATTCTAAAATTTATATGGATAGGCAAGAGCCCAAAACGGCCAACACAATATTGAAGGAGAAGGACAAAATTGGAGTATTGACATTACTCAACTTCAAGACTCCATTTAAAGCTACAGTAATTGAGTACTGGCAAAATAACAGATAAATAGATCAGTGGAACAGAATAGAGAGTCCAAAAATAGACCTACATAATTATAGTCAACTGGCAATTTTTCAAAAGATTTACTTATTTATTTTAGAGAGAGTGCATGCATGAGTAGGGGGGAGGGGCAAAGGGAGAAGGAGACCCGGGCTCAGTGGGGATCTCAAAACAGGGCTCCATCCCAGGACCCTGAGATCTTGATGTGAGCTGAAATCAAGAGTCAGATGCTTAACCGACTGAGCCACCCAGGTGCCCCTATAGTCAACTGGTCTTTGACAAAGGAGCAAAGGCAACACAATGGAGAAAAGTTAGCCTTTCAACAAATGGTGCTGGAACAACCTGACATTCTCATGCCAAAAAACAAAACAAAACAAAAGATACTAGGTACAGATCTTAGGCTCTTCACAAAAATTATCTTAAAATGGTCCCACACCTAAGTTAAAAATGCTAAACTATATAACTCCTGAATGATAATATAGGGGAAAATCTAGATGACTTTGGGTTTGGTCGTGACTTTATAAATATTACACCAAAGACTGCATGATTCATGAAAAAAGTTGATAAGCTTGACATCATTGAAATAAAAAAATTTCTGCTCTGCAAAAGATACTATCAAGTAATGAGAAGATAAGCCACAAACTAGGAGAAATACTTGCAAAGAATATTACCAGATAAAAAACTGTTGGGGAGGGGTGCTTGGGTGGCTTAATCAGTTAAGCATCTCTCTTTGGCTCAGGTCACGATACCAGGGTCCTGGGATCCAGCCCCATGTCAGGCTCCCTGCTTCTCCCTCTGCTGCTCACCCTATTTGTGCTCGGTCTCTGTCAAGTAAATAAATTAAAAATTTTTTAAATTAAAAAAAAAAAAAACTGTTGGGGTGCCTTGTGGCTCAGATGGTTAAGTGTGTTCCACTCTTGATTTTGGCCCAAGTTATGATCTCAGGGTTGTGAGATCAAGCCCTTTGTCAGGCTCTGCTGGGCATGTAGTTTACTTAAGTTTCTCTCTCTCCCTCTCCTCTGCCCCCTCCCTACACACTCCCTTCCCTGCCATGCTTGTGCGCATGCTCTCCTCTCAAAACAAAATGAAAAACTGTTTACCAAAAATATACAAAAAACCTCTTGAAACTCAACAATAAGAAAGCAAACAACTGAATTAAAAATGTGCCAAAGACTTTAGCGACACCTCACCAAAGGAAATACTAAGATGGCAAACAAGCATATGAAAGAGTGCTCCACATCATATGTCATCAGGAAAATTCAAGTTAAAATAACAATGAGATACCACACACCTATGTGAATGGTCAAAATCCACAATACTCCAACACCGAATGTTGGCAAGGGTATGGAGCAACAGGAACTCTCATTCATTGCTAACTAAGTAAGTGGAGAAGTATGCAGAATGGTACAGCCACTTTGGAAAGACAGGTTAGCAATTTCTTACAAAGCTAAACATATTTTACTGTACAATCCAGCGTCTCTCTCCTTGGCATCTAGCCAAAGTTGAAAACATGTCTACACAAAAACCTGCACATGGATATTTATAGAGCTTTATTCATAATTGTCAAAACTAAGAAGCAATTAAGATGTTCTTTGGTAGGTGAATGGATAAACTGTGGCCCATTAAGACAAAGGAATACTGTTCAGCAGTGAAAGAAATAAGTTATTAAGCCAGAAAAGACATTAATGCATATGGAAACTTAATGCATATGACTGAGTAAAAGAAGCCACTTAGAAAAGGCTACATATTATATGATTCCAACTATACCATATTCTGTGAAAGGCAAAACTAGAGAAAGTAAATAGATCAGTACTTGCCAGGGATTAGTGGAGAGGGAGGGATACATAGGTGAAAAAGAGAGGATTTTTAGGGCAGTGAAACTACTCTGTATCATACTATAATGCTCATTAAAATTTGGCCAAACGCATAGAATGTACAACACTGAGCATCAACACTAACATAAAGAGTGGAATTCAGGTGATAATTATGTGTCAGTTTGGGTTCATCATTTGTAACACATGTACTGCTCTGGTGGGGTATGTTTATGATGGAGGAGGCCATGCATGGGTGGGAGCATGGGATACATGGGAAATCTCTGTACCTTCTGCTCAATATTGTGGCTATCCTAAAATTGCTCTAACAATAGTCTATTTTAGAAAACCTAGGGTACAAATGAAATTGTGATGAGTTCTGAAGTGGGTTAAAATCCCTTCTCTGGCACTAACTGTATATTAGAAAATTCAATCTCACCACCTGCAGAATGTTTTCATGTCTTTTCCCAAATGTGATTATTGCACAACTTCCAAGTTTCATCTCCTGCATGTAGAGTTCTTTGATTAAATGAGCCCTAAATGTTCTCTCCTTTACCTCAATCTTTTGTTTTGCAATTACTTCTCATGTTGTTTATTCTGATTTAGTTTGCAAACCACTGAAGGCATAACTTTGTCTTAGACAGGTTTGTGTCCCTCCTATACAAATCTCAGGACCTGTGTTGTGGTCTCTTGGGTCTGATTTTACGTGTTGAGTCCTGAAGACCTCCCACCTCAGTTTCTTCATCTGTAAGTCAAGCCTAATCATAATGACATTGAAAGCTTGTTGCGATGAGAAAATGTACTTCAACTTGTCAAAAAGATGAAATACAGGAGCCCCTGGGTAGCACAGTTGGTTAAGCATCCGACCTTTCATTTTGGCTCAGGTCCTGATCTCAAGGTCGTGAAACTGAGTCCCATGTTGGCTCGGTGGTCAGGGCAGAGTTGGCTTGACTCTTTCTCCCTCAACCTTGGCCCCACCTCCCCACTCTCCCTCCCTTTCTCTCTCTCTCAAACATATAAATGAATCTTTTAAAAAAGATGAAATATAAACTTTAAAGAGGTGACTGGCTGATTAGGAGTCAAAATTAGAACAGTTTATTCCCCTCTAATATTATTTTTAGTGAAAATACAAAAACGAGAGGTCAACTACTAAAGCCACCGGCTCTTTTCCTGCTGCATGGGAACTACTCTTCCAGTTTATACTTGGATGGTTTGTCTTTCTCCCACCTCTCTTTCCCTCCACTTGTCAACCTAATTGTTTGGTCACTGCCTCAGTGATTAAAGACAAAATAGGAATTCAATTCTATGCCTCTCCTGGATTGGGACTGATGGGAAGTTAACAAACAGCCCCATCTTGAAATGTCATAATGACCTTTTTAAGGAAGGGAATTGAGTCACACATGCATGCGTTCTCACTGGAGTAATAAGAATTTTAAACTCTTGGGAACTGGAAGCAAACCCTGCACCCCCCCCCCCCCCCCCAGTCTGCGGCCTATCTCTACAGATCAGCCAGGAGTTGGAAACTCTGCTCCATTTGTTCCTGTGGCTCTGTGTCTCCTGATATAGCCACAGGGAACCTGATGGGAATCCCCACTTTGCTGCTGGTCAGCTTGTGCTCAGAAGGGATCCAGTGGAGGGTCTTTCAGGCAGGTGATTTCTCCTGTAGCCTTAATAACAACTAGCCTCAGACAGAGATTAGCTCTGGGGAAAGTAGATTTTTCCCCCCCAGATCCAAAAAGCAAAGAATGAGGTAACAGACTGCCGCAGGCATCTATTTTAGCCTCAGAGCTCTGAACAATTTGCAGTTGCAGATGTTAAAATAACCAGAATCCACGGAGAATAGAACAGATGACATTATTCCGCCCGCCTCTGCAGCTCGGGGGGCCTCCTGCAATTCACAGCATTTGATGACTCATGTGGGGAGCAACCCTGCATATGCTCCCAGCCCACAGACAATTCACTTCAGCTTATAAAATCTTTTACAGAGAATCACTGCAGGGCCAGACTTCTGCTCTGGGGATATACAAAGATGAATAAGCTCCAGGGACCCTCGGGAGCTCACAGCAGAGAAGACAGGTGGGGAAGTGCTGCACATGGTCCAGCAGGCTCTGTCCTGCACACGGGTGCCCGGGGAGGACGAGTGGGCTGAAACCCAGCCTGGGCTCCCATTGCCAAGCCACGTGCCTGGGCCTGGAGGAAGGGGTGCCTTTTTCTAACACACACAAAGGAGCAATGTATGTTCCTGGCAGCCCTGGACTGAGTTACAGACCTAGAACTTAATCACACAGGAACATAAGTCCTCTGATAGAGACAGGGATCAGTAACTGTGACAAGGGAGGAGAGAGAAAGGAATTAAGGAGAGAGACAGAGAGGGAGGAACGTTTCCAGAAGGTCTTGGAGGAGAACAGGAAGAGTAGGAATTCACCCCATAGAATCGGTGAAAGAAAGGCCAACAGGCAGGGGAAACAGAGTGAGTGAAGATGCAGAAGCTTGACAATATAAGACCTGTTTCTGGAACAGAGAGTGGTTCAACCTGGCACATGGAGGTGAGGCCAGAGGGTGGGCAGTGTTCCAAATCACACTGAGGACGCTGAGCCTCAGCCGGTAGGCTGGCTGGTGGTTCTCCATTCCACGGGTTCATTAATCTCCATTCTATAGGTTAGGAAATGATGATTGAAGGAAGTAATTTGTTTATAATCATGTGACCATCAAGGGGCATAGAGAAGGGATTTCAACTCAGGCCCTTCTAGTGCCAAAGTCTATGCTCTATTTCCCAGAGCTCACTTAACAGCCCACACAGAACGAATAACTATCAGTGACCGGTGTTTTCCTTACAGAGAAGAGCCAGTGGTTCCGAGGCCAGGCCAGGCTTCCTAGTGGAAGGACCTTAGAGGGAAGCTGAAGTCAGTTGTCTGTGTTTCCCACTAAGTTTCGGAAATTCATTCAGAATGTGCCATGAGAATAAAATCTTAAAAAAAGGGGGGGTGGTGGTGCCTGAGTGGCTCAGTCGTTAAGTGTTTACCTTCAGCTCAGGTCGTGATCCCAGGGTCCTGGGATCGAGCCCCGAATCCGGCTGCCTGCTCAGCGGGAAGCCTGCTTCTACCTCTCCCACTCCCCCCTCCTTGTGTTCCCTGTCTCTCTCTGTCAAATAAATAAATACAATCTTAAAAAAAAGAAAAGAAAAAGAAATGTTCCATGAGAACTTGTGTGTGTGCCAGGCTTACAGGAAGGACCTAAGCATACAATAGTGAGCAGACTGACCCCGGCTCTCATGGAACCTAGAGACTAGTAGGGAAGATGGATTTTTGTCAAATAATCACACTCATAGATGTGTAATTAATAATGAAGGTAATTGCTCTTAAGGAAAGAAACATGGTTAATGAAACTTAAAATAAGGAGACTTGTCCTAGATTGGGGGTCCTCAAGGGACCCTTCCTCAGGAAGTGCCGTCTGAACTGTGATCATCAGGTGGATGGAGGGGAGCAGAGGAGGAAGCCGTGAGGTTCATATGACCACAGGCAGAGAGGGTTGAACAGGAGGAGGGATCAGGATGAGGCAGCAGAGGCAGGCAGGGGCCAAGAGAAGCGTTTTGAATTTCAGCCTAAGAGTGAAGGGTCAGACTTGGGTGCTGAAACCATCATTCAAGTTTGAGCACGGATAACAGATTTTAGGTGAGGAGAGGGCGGAACTGGTGCAGAGAGAGCACTTAGGAGAAGGCTCTCCAGGTAACAAAGGCCAGACACGAATGTGACTTGGCCACTGTGGTGGCCACGGAGAAGAAAAGTGATTGGTTCTTTGTGGAAATTTGGAGGTAAAATCCATGAGGGCATGGTGAGAGTTTGAATATGAAGGCAAAGAGTGGAAGATTTCAAAGAGGAAATGATGCTTAATGGTTTACATAAACTCCATCTAGCTGCCCTACTGTTTACATTCAATTGCAGTGAAAGACTGTTGAAAGGACAAAATGCCGGCTCTTGTGTATTTTATGAGAGGCCTGATGAGAACAGCTGTCTTGCATGTGAGAGGGCTGCACATCCTCGTGAACCTCAGACATGACCATGGTGGTGGCCTCCCGAAGAAGTTTACATACCCCGGTTCAAGCCCTTGGGTGGCCAACATGGTTACCACTTTTCCCGTCAGAACCCCCTAGGAGTCTCCATCGTAGGGGGAGGGGCTGTCTCTAAACAGAACCATCAGCCAGAGCCTGCTGACCTCAGAGTGAGAGGCTTACAATAAATCGGAGCATTCTGGGAATCCAACCCCAAGAATGCTGGCCCCCTTCCCCACTTGTGACTGTCTTTCGAACTTTAGGATTTGGCAGTTGTTCAAACCAAATAACTCCGGGGTGCAAAAGGCAGTGGAGTCCAAAACAATCTCTGCCACATTGTTTCACATTAAATGTCTCAGAATCCTTGCCCTTTTCCCTTTTCAGTTAGAGTTATCCTCTGGTATAATGAGAATTTCCATAAACATTTTTTTTCTCAATATGCTTTCCGCTAACGAGGCATTTGGTTGCTTCACTGGGAGAGAATTTCTGAGATTTCAAACTTGAGTGTCTGGTCCTAAGTATTCTGGTGGCACCACCTGGACGTCCCGATTAAAGTGTAAAGTGAAGGTCACTTGTTAAAGACAGTGGGTACCTTTGGAGCAAACATGTTGTCATGTTCTACTATCCAAGAATCAGAGACCAGCCTCCCAGCTCAGCAGAGAGGCAGTGGGGGACAGGACTGTGTCCCCTGGGATGAACCTGAAGGCTCCCAAACAGGGACCACGGCCAGTGGGCTTGGATCGGGGCCATTACTTGTGTTCAATTACACGTCAGGAGAAGGGGAAGAAATAAGAAAAGCAAATTAATACTTAATAACCAGTGCACCCAACACATAACTAAGGCTCTAAAATGTTATAGCTGGGATCTATGCACACCTGAGCCCTGATTCCCACCAAACCCCCTACTTCATCATCAGCATCTGTGATTCTCAACCTGCCCTTTGAATCATGCGGACTAGGGTTAGGGGTGGAGATGAGAGTGTTAAAAAACAAACTAAGGCCTTTGGTAATGATTTCATGCATTACTGCACAATATGTAAGTCACCCAACTCACTCTATTTGGGGCCTCCATCTTACCTGATGGCCTAAAAGGCAAGCTGTGGCCACTTCTGTTCTGTCATTTCTTCTGCCTGTCCAGCACACTCCTTCCCCCAAAAGGCACACACCTCTGTTTCCTATTTGAACTCGGTCCCTGTATCATATGTTAGCATTGAAACCTTGTACTGTTAAGAACATGAACATTCACTTATCCCTCTGGCTCTCTCCTTTCTGGCCTCCTCTAATTCTGGCATCTCTGAACCAGATCTTGGTTCTGACCTGCTTGGTCAGTGCCTACCCCCCGGCCTTGGGGAATGTGGGGCAGATACTTAGATTCACATAAGCAATTTGTGAACTGGAAACTAATACATTCCTCATTTTACAGCTGGGGAAATAAACCTCAACCAGGAAGGTTAAATGATCCATGTGATACCAACCGGCTCTGGACTTCACTGCTTTTGAGTCTGTAATCCAAATAATCTATTATTCTAGTTTTAGCTGTAAAACAGGAAAAAAAAATTATGACCCACTTACTTGGATGGTGAGGATTAAAGAGATAGAGATGTAAAATTAGTGAGACTGGCATACATAAGACTCGGGTCATTGGGAGCCAACTGAATAAACTGTGGGCGTACGCACCAAATACCCAATATTTTGTATTAGTCAGCTCTGGCTTCCATAACAGAATGTCATAGACTGGATGGCTTAAACAATAGAAATTTGTTTTTTCATAGTTCTGGAATCTGAAGTCTGAGATCAATGTAGCAGCCAGGTCAGGATCTTGTGACGACCCTCTCCCTGCCTTGATCACATGGTGAGCACGAGGATACCAACCCCGTAGTATCAGATCCTCACCCCTGTGACCTCGGTTAATCGTAATTATGGCCTTACGAGCCCTATCTCCAAGGACAGTCACATTGGGGATTTAAACCTCAACTTACAAATTTTGGGGGACAGAATTTAGTCCATAGCAGGTTCCTCTAGGACTCACTAAAACTTGGAAATCACACAAAGTCTTTCTTTTCTTGCACATTCCTTCCTAGTAACTCATGGATTTGCTCAACCTTCTTTCCTGTAGTAGGGTGGAGGGAGGGGTACCTTTTGTTTAGATTCTACCCTTAGGCTCCAGGAAAGGTTATCCAAACAGATTTTAATTGTTTCTTTCAAAGGTTTTTCCTGGCCTCGGGTTACTTAGTCACACAAATATATCAGGGATTCCCAGAGAAAGTCACCTGAATTCTCAGAGGCTGGCTTCTACCCTGGATTCAATGATTTGTTCCCTTGCTCACTCAGCCAATCTTTCCATGTTAAGGAAAGAGAAAAATTAAACTGCACGTCAACTTTTCATATCCCCAGAGTCATTTTACGCTTTAGGTAAAGAGGATGTTGGAAATCAGTCCCAAGTGCAGGCCGGAAGGACTCATCCCAATGATAGTATTGGCCTCCAAAAGCATCCTCTGTAGGGCAAGGGCAAGCTTCATTCTGTAAGGTCGTACCTTCCCATTTGTGTCCTAAGAGGCTTTTTCTTATTAAGTTGTTAGAAGCTGTTAGAACCTGGGCTCACTGAGAAAATCTGAAGAGGCTCTTACTATGATACTCACAAGAAGCTTAAGTGAAGCTCTATCAGCAGGCACTCCTGTGAGAGGGAAGCTAGAACACATTACTATGTCAGGGACTTCAATCACACTTAGGAAAATCACAGTTGGGAAATTTCCAGAATGGGTGGGGACCTCTCTCAGAGATCTGTACTTTCAGAATGCAGTTAAGGGGTAAGGACCCAGGAAAGAAGCCCCAAGGTCCTTCCACTTCAGAGGATCCGCTCAGGCTTCAACTGACCGACCAGAGGGTAAACCCTGTCTCTGTGGTCTACCATTTTGTTGCCAAGTCCCCCTAGTCAGTCTCCTTTTTCCTGAGCATAAGCCTAGGACGGAGTGCCTCCTTAAATTTGCGTTAAATGAAAAAAAAAAAAAAAAAAAAGAAAGAAAAAGAAAAAAAATGGTGTTAAATGTGACTCCTTAATTTTGAACCCCAAGTGCCTTGCTTCTCTCACCCTAGCCCCGCTGTGGATAATCACATCTGCCTTGCAGGGCTTTGTGAAGATGAAATTATGGAATGTATGGAAGTGCCTGGCAGGAGGTGTACATCGACTAAATGCTAACTTTCTTTCTTGTTCTTCTTCTAAAAATATCATTGTAGGAGGGACTCTACCCTTAGTCATCACCTAAAATCTGACTAATAATAACTGCCATTCATTGAGCTCCTACATGCCAAGCATTATGCTAAGAATGATCACTTATTGAGTTCTTTCTAGGTGTCAAGAGCTTTATAAGCATGATTCTAAACAGTCCATTCAATGAGGTAGAGATTGTAATCACCTCCAATCTACAGATGAGGAGTCTGAAGCGAGAGGCTGGATAATTTAAGTTCCTCTCTCTAGGGTGGAACTAGCACTCAGGAACTGGGCTCCAGCGCCAGTCCTGAGAACAAAGTTAGGAAATAAGGCAGTTCTTGAAAGGGGAGAGAGAAGAATCAAAGAGTGAAATGCTTTTTAACATTTTCTTTTAGAAACCAAAAATGGCTGCAAACTTTCATCTCTAAGTGAATCCCTATAATAATACTGTGAGATAGGTAGATACACTCCTATTTTATGGAGGAACTTGAAGAAGTAAAATTTCTTGTCTAGGGGCACCTAAAATTTCTCAGCAGGTGGACACACGTCCGTGTGGGTTTTCCACTGATAACGAAGACATTGTCAGCATCTCTGGGCTCATGAATATTGTACCACTCTCAGCCACTAGTCAAGGGCTAATTTTCTGCTCACACTTGTCTTTTTTGAGTCAGGAATGCTTCACAGTCCTGCAGAGACAGGGATGTATTACCTGGGTTTTGTGACTCTGTACATATTCAATAGAAACCTATTGTATCTGTGGCCGTGTAACTGTTAAAAGCACAAGGAGTGTATATGTAATTCTATACTATCATATATTTAAATAGCATTCAAATAAAATTAATTTTGGCAAGCCTAGAGGTCTATAAGATACTGCCCTTTAAAGGTATATAACCGTGAACCCCAAATAACTCAAATCAACAACATCAGTTTAAAGATGTTTTGCTAGGGATGCCTGGATGGCACAATCAGTTAAGCGTCTGACTCTTGGTTTTGGCTGAGGTTGTGATTTCAGTGTCATGAGACTGAGCCCTGCGTCAAGCCCCATGTCGAGCCCCATATTGGGCTCAGGCTTAGCACCTAGTCTGAGATTCTCTCTCCCTTTTCCTCTGCTTCCCCCACCTCCTTCTCTCTCCCTACCTCTATTTAAAAAAAAGAAAGAAAAAAAAAAAAGAAAGAAACTACCATTTGTCGAATTTTGGTGTAATACCAAAGAAGAATGTCCATAACTACCTGAAAGTCTATTAAAATACTCTTTCCTTTCCAATAACATATATGTGTGAGGTCATATTTTGCTCATAAATTCAACCAAAACAATGTATCAAAATGGGTTGAATACATAAGCAAATATCAGAATGCAGCTGTCTTCTGGCTAGCCAGACACTAAATGGATTTGCAAAAATGTAAAATAATGCTACTCTTCTCACTAAAATTTTATTTTGCAAAATATATCTTCATTAAAAATGTTATGTTAACATATGAGTTATTATTGTCATTAAAAATAAATTAGTAAACAAATCCCAATTTTAATACATAATACATAAATACTGATTGATACAACTCATAAGCAAGAGGTCTTTAGGGGAGACTGAGAGGGGGTAGGGAGAAGGTGATGGAGTTGTGGACATTGGGGAGGGTATGTGCTATGGTGAGTGCTGTGAAGTGTGCAAACCTGGCGATTCACAGACCTGTAACCCTGGGGCTAATAATGCATTATATGTTAATAAAAAATTTTAAAAAAAATTTTAAAAAGCTCTTTGGGATTCTCAATAATTTTTAAGAGCGTAAATGGATTCTGAAACCCAAATCCCTGTGTGGGCCTTTGTCCCTATATGCCCTGGAAGGGAAACGCTGCTCACCTTTTTTGGGTATCTTCTCTTGACAGGGCTCTCATGTACTTGTTATGTCTGTACCCCATGAGCTGTTTGGTAACTTTGCATAACCACCAGTTTTCTGGTTGAATGACTGGGAAAGTTTTCCTCATTCTATCACAATGTTATGTGATGTCTTTGGCCTCTACTTCTTGACACTACATATATCTCTATTCTTTTTTCCTCTAGTTGTGATAATTCACACAGCATTTTTGGCCCCAATACGATCTAACGCAGTGTCTGTGGAGACACTGAAATCGTGTGGCCCAGAACCTGCAGACATTAATATTATTTTAAATAGGCATCAAATGACAGGATAAAATCTGAAAGTCCTCACAGAGCATTCACAGACACCTGAAGGGGGAGTCTGTAGCTCCCAGCTGGTGAACCCCCTGCTAGCTGGCCCAAGCACAGTGGCCAGAGCCCTGTGTTGAATGAACCTCAGAGATACTGGAAATGCTGCTGTTCTTAGCACCAATTACATAGTTACTTAGTAGTTTCTTAAAAGCTGTGCCTAAATACCATCTTAAGAACTGTTCTTATTTCTATGCCCTGGGACTCAGTTTGAAATGCTTTCCTCTCAGCCTCCTGGGTCACCAATGCACCAAGTTCTACGTCCAAGTCTGCACTTAGTTCTTCCTCCCGCAGTTTCCATCAGACACATCATATGCCTTGTCTCTCTCACAGATGCCTCCTTGTGTGCGTACAGATGTCCTGAGTCATCTTCCTTCAACCATTCCATACCCTGGCTTCCCCACCTTGCTGTTAAGCTCTCCAACAGTGTTTCCCAGGTACACTAAACCAAAACCTTCCTTTCCTCCCCAAAAGTCAATCAATATTTCCTCCATAATCCCTATACTCCACAGTTGCATGCAGCTCTTATGTCAAACGGTTCTCAAGTGTTCGGTTCCAGCTCTTCCACTTACTAGCTGGGTGAACTGGGCAAGTCACTTAGCTCTCTGAGTCTCAGTGTCCCCATCTGTAAAGTGCTCACAATACCACAGGCACTGCCTCTTGTATGGAGTTGTTATGGAACTAAATGTGATCATCTGAAGGGTGTGAAAGTAGTTTGAAAACTGTAAAGTGCTAGTCAAAGGCAGGTTGGTATAAAGACAGACACTGACAAAGTTAATAGCCACTTTATGATTCCTCTCATTGAGGCTGGACAAGAATGTCATCTCAGCACAATTGAGGTACTGAAGATTTAAGAACAAGAGATTCTTTTTTTTTAAAGATTTTATTTATTTATTTGACAGACAGAGATCACAAGTAGCCAGAGAGGCAGGAAGAGAGAGATGGGGAAGCAGGCTCCCTGCTGAGCAGAGAGCCCAATGTGGGACTCGATCCCAGGACCCTGGGATTGTGACCTGAGCTGAAGGCAGAGGCTTTAACCCATTGAGCCAACCAGGTGGTTAAAGCCCCAGAACATTAGATTCTTAAAGAGAAGATTTCTTCCCCCCGCATAGTATCTGCTTCTTATAATTGCAGTATATCGTGTTTGAATGTTGTAATGCTTGATGACATTTTTTGGCAACCTGTTACTGATGGAAATGAGAAATCATTTGCCTCTCCAAACAGATTGTAACCGCCTCCTTGTTCTAAAAAGAGGTGCTCTGTAGAGTAACTAGGTTCAATTTAGAAATAGAATATCTGCACCCTGAAAGGCCAGGTTTCTTTTTATAATGTAACCATATTTAAGACTAGTTGGAAATAAAGAAATAAAAATAACCCAGAATCCTACTCTCTGAGTACATCTTTTTGTATACTTGCCCATTACTGCCCAGTTATCACCCATAAGCACAGACAGCTTAAGATAGCTGTAATTATAATGTACACACCATTTAGTATTCTACGTTTTTTTCCTCCTTCAACATTGTAGCAAACATTTCTCCCCATTTGTACATAGTCTCCATGTTTATTACTATAATGGCAAAATAGTATTCCATGAACTTGATCCCCTTTGGGTTAATCATAATCCCCTTCTGGTCAGGATTTAGGTTGTTTCAGGTCTTTCTTTTACTACTATTAATGATGCACAATGGATAGCTTCCTAAACATAGCTTTTTGCCTTACTGAAAGATAAACTCTCAAGGGTAGAATTATTCTATTCAAAGGGTATGAAAAATCTTTAGTTTTTATATTTGCACTGCTTTCCAAAAGGATTTACCAAATTACAGTGCTATTAGGTGTATTTAACTTTTGAAAATTTCATTGCAAACATTCCACAATTGATCAATTTGTTGTAAAATTTTATGGAGTAGGTGTAAAATGCTCTCTTAGAATTGATTTGTTTTTATCTCTATAAAGGAAAGACAGCTTCCAAGGGCTACTTTTTAGAGGAGAAAGTTTGGGCACCAAGAAGAGAAATCCAGGCAGCAGACAGTATCTTCATTTAACAGTTTGTCTACTGCAAGAAGGCAGAGCGTGAGCTGGTCCCCAGTCTCTGTTTCAGAGGATGAGAACAACCAGACCTGCCCTGGAACCCACATGGCACCCAGGCCTAGAGTATGCAGCAGAGGAAGAGCCCTGCAGTAGTCTAGACATATTTGCTGGAACTCACCAATAGAGATTTTCAGTTTTGCTGAACTTCAAAACCAGCAATGCAAGTTGTTAACTATTCCAGGAAGGGATATTACATTGGCAACATGAAAGTTGATCATCACCCAACTACTGGCATCTAGACCCAGTCAGAAGGAATTTTCAGGCAAACAGAATCTGGTGTGATGTTTATTGCTACTTGGAGGGAGCCAGGCCTCTTTGCTTTGCTAGTTGGACAAATTCTGAGGGGAACTTGGGTGGCAAAAGCCCACTCTAGTTTTCTCAGTTTCATGTTCCCCATTTGCTAGATGCTTTGCCTGAAAGAAGTGCTATGAGATGTGTGAACTGGAATCTTGGAAATAACTCTGAGAGTTTCAGAAGCTACAATTTTAATTATGAAAGCTGGTTCCATTAAAGAAAAATCAGCCAACACCAAAGAAATACAAACAATTATAAGAACACATTATGAGAAACTATATACCAACAAATTAGGCAATCTGGAAGAAATGGATGCATTCCTAGAGACGTATAAACCACCAAAACTGAAACAGGAAGAAAGAGAAAACTTGAACAGATCCATAACCAGCAAGTATATTGAAGCAGACATCAAAAATCTCCCAAAAACAAGAGCCCAGGGCCAGATGGCTTCCCAGAGTAATTCTACCAAACATTTAAGGAAGAACTAATACCTATTCTTCTGAAGCTGTTTCAAAAAATCAGAATGGAAGGAAAACGCCCAAACTCTTTCTATGAGGTCAGAATTACCTTGATTCCAAAACAAGACAAAGACCCCACCAAAAAGGAGAATTACAGACCAATATCCCTGATGAACAGGGATGCAAAAATTCTCACCAAAAAACTAGCCAATAGGATCCAACAATACAGTAAAAGGATTATTCACTGCAACCAAGTGGGATTTATTCTTGGCTGCAAGGTTGGTTCAACATCCGCAAATCAATCAATGTGATACATGACATCAATAAAAGAAAGGACAAGAACCATATAATCCTCTCAACAGATGCTGAAAAAGTATTTGAAAAGGTACAGCATCCTTCCTTTATTAAAACTCTGCACAGTGTAGTGATAGTGGGAATGTACCTCAGTATCATAAAAGCCACATACAAGAAGCCCACAGTGAGTATCATTCGCCACTGGGAAAAACTAAGAGCTTTCCCTCTAAGGTCAGGAACATGACAGGGACATCTACTATCATCCCTGTTGTTCAACATAGTACTAGAAGTCCTCAGCAATCAGACAGCAAAAAGAAATAAAAGGCATCTGAATTGGCAAAGAAGAAATCAAACTTTTACTCTTTGCAGATGACAAAATACTTTATGTGGAAAACCTGAAAGACTCCACCCAAAATTGCTAGAACTCATATAGGAATTCAGAAAAGTGGCAGGATATAAAGTCAATGCACACAAACTAGTTACATTTCTATACACCAACAATGAGAAAAAAAAAAGAGAAATTAAGGAGTTGATCCCATTTATACTTGTACCAAAAACCATAAGATACTTAGAAATAAACCTAACCAAAGAGGCAAAGGATCTGTATTCAGAAAACTACAGAACACTCATGAAAGAAATTGAGGAAGACACAAAGAAATGGAAAAACATTCCATGCTCATGGATTGAAAGACCAAATATTGTTAAGACATCTATGCTACCTAGAGCAATGTAGACATTCAGTGAAACCCCTATAAAATACCATCAACTTTTTAAACAAAATTGGAACAAATAATCCTAAAATTTGTATGGATCCAGAAAGGACCTGAATAGCCAAAGGAATGTTGAAAAAGAAAACCAAAGTTGGCATCACAATTCCAGGCTTCAAGCTCTATTACAAAGCTGTCATCATCAAGACAGTATGGTACTGGCACACAAACAAAACAAAACAAAACAAAACACACATAGATCAATGGAACGGAATAGAGAGCCCGGAAATAGACCCTCAACTCTATGGTCACCTAATCTTCGACAAAGCAGGAAAGAATATCCAATGGAAAACAGTCAGTCTCTTGAACAAATGGTGTTGGGAAAAGTGGACAGCCACATGCAGAAGAATGAAACTGGACCATTTTCTTACACCACACAGAAAAATAGACTCAAAATGGATGAAAGACCTAAATGCGACACAGGAATCCATCAAAATCATTGAGGAGAATACAGGCAGCAACCTCTTTGACCTCAGCCACAGCAACTTCTTGCGAGACACATTTCCAAAGGCAAGGGAAGCAAGGGCAAAAATGAACTACTAGGACTTCATCAAGATAAAAAAGGAAAGAGCTGACAAAACCAAAAGACAACCGAAAGAATGGGAAAAGCTATTTTAAATGTCTTATCAGATAAAGGGCTAGTATCCAAAATCTATAAAGAACTTAACAAACTCAACACCCAAAGAACAAATAATTGAATTAAGAAATGGGCAGAAAACATGAACAGACATTTCTGCAAAGAAGACATCCAAATGGCCAACAGACGCATGAAAAAGTGCTCAGCGACATTTGGCATCAGGGAAATACAAATCAAAACCACAATGAGATACCACTTCACAGCAGTCAGAATGGCTAAAATTAACAAGTCAGGAAACACCAGATGTAGGCAAGGATGCAGAGAAAGGGGAACCCTCCTACACTGTTGGTGGGAATGCAAGCTGGTGCAGCCACTTTGAAAACAGTATGGAAGTTCCTCAAAAAGTTGAAAATAGAGCTACCCTACAACCCAGCGATTGCACACTAGGTATTTACCCCAGAGATACAAGCGTAGTGATCCAAAGGGGCACCTGCTCCCCAGTGTTTATAGCAGCAATGTCCATAATAGTCAACATCCATCAACAGATGAATGGATAAAGAAGATGTGGAATTTATACACATACACATAACAGAATATTACTCAGCCATCCAGAAAATGAAATCTTCCCATTTGCAATGACGTGGATGGAACTAGAGAGTATTACCCTAAGCGAAATGAGTCAATCAGAGAAAGATAATTATATGATTTCACTCATATGTGGAATTTAAGAAACAAGACAGAGGAGCATAGGGGAAAGGAGGGGAAAAATAAAACAAGACAAAATCAGAGAGGGAGACGAACCATAAGAGACTTTTTTTCATAAGAGACTCTTAATCATAGGAAACAAATGGAGGGTTGCTGGAGGGCTGGGGGTGGGGTATGGAGTAACTGGGTGATGGACATTAAGGAGGGCATGAGATGTAAGAAGCACTGGGTACTATATAGGACTGATGAATCACTGACCTCTACCTCTGAAACAAATTATACACGATATGTTAATTGATTGAAATTTAAAGAAAATTTTAAAGAAAAATCAGACACCCCTTTTCACTATTTCATATTCTGGTTCAGATATTCTTTTTAATTTTTAATTTTTTTTTTTTAAAGAGAGGGAGAGAAAGAGGTCGGGGAGGGAGCAGCAGACAGAGAGGGAGAGAGACAATCTTAAGCCCATGCTGGGCATGGAGCCCAAGGTGGGGCTCAATCTCAGGACCCTGACATCATGACCTGAGTTAATATCAAGGGTTAGACACTCAACCGACTGAGCCACGCAGGAGCCCTGGTTCAGATATTCTTTTTAATTTTTTATTTTTTAGATTTTTAAAAAACTATTGTTTTTCTGATTTAAATTCAGGTTAGTTAACAAAGAGTGTATTTTTGGTTATAGGGAGAGAATTTAGTGATTCATCAGTTGCATAGAACACCCAGTGCTCATTACATCAAGTGCCCTCCTTAATGCCCATCACCCAGTTACCCTATTCCCCAGTCACTTACCTGGTTTTCAGATATTTTTTTTTTAAGATTTTATTTATTTATTTGAGAGAGAGGGACAGAGCATGAGCAGGGGCAGGGGAGAAGGAGAAGCAGGCTCCCCACTGAGCAGGGATCCTGACATGGGGCTCCACCCCAGGACCCTGAGATCATAACCCAAGCAGAAGACAGATGCTTAACCAACTGAGCCCCCCAGGTGCCCTGTTTTTATACATTCTTTTTTTTTTTTTTAAAGATTTTATTTATTTATTTGACAGAGAGAGACATACAGAGAGACATAGAGGCAACACAAGTAGTGAGAATGGGAGAGGGAGAAGGAGGCTTCCTGCTGAGCAGGGAGACAGAACCCAGGACTCTGGGTTCCTGACCTGAGCTGAAGGCAGATGCTTAACCTAGGTGCCACCCAGGTGCCCCCATTTTCACATATTCTTAATAAAACACAGAAAATGACTTGAGCCTTAATTTTGAAAAATTCAAAAGTAGTAGCAAAATATAAAAGGGAACGCTCTATTAGAAAGAATTTTCTTTTTTGTCTTATTTTATTATTCTTAAATATTTTTATTTATTTGAGAGAGAGAAAGCGAGAGCGAGCACAAGCAGGAGGAGGGGCTGAGGCAGAGGGAGAAGCAAACTCCCCACTGAGCAGAGAGCCCAACACGGGGCTTTATCCCAGGACCCTGGAATCATGACCTGAACTAACGGCAGACGCTTCACTGACTGAGGCATGATGGTGCCCCAGAAAATGCATTTTTTCATTGTTAAAAATGTTAATGTAAGCAGAGGTGACTTCAGGCTTGTACACATGTTTACTTGTTCCCTATCCTGGCTGGTCTTTTACAGATCTAACTTTTTGTTTCTGGTAAGTAGGTAGAATGTAGAGTGGAAAAAAATCTTATCTCATCTTAAAAACAATTGTATGAAGCAGATATTACTGTTGTTTTCATTTTCAGATGAAGACACAGACTCAAAGAAGCCAAGAGCCTGATCTCCAAGGTCACACGGCTCAGAGCGCATCTCTGCTCTCCTCTTCCAGCCCTTCTACTTGGGCTAAGAGTTCACTCTTCCTGTATCTGAAATTGAGCAAAGTTTGATCTTCTACCCAGGTGCTAGAAGGGGTCTAGGAAAAGACAGTGATGAGGATCCTGAGAAGCCCTTGGACAGAGAACGTGCGAACAGCAGGTGGCAGCAGTGTCCTTGGAGTCGTGGTTATCCCCCAGTGCCTGGAAAGCAAGGATAAGCGCGCACAGAGCGGTGGCAGGTGGGAGGGCGTGGATCTGATGCCTGACTTCTGTTCTCTGACTGTCTCCCACCCTCCATCCACCTCCTCCGGAGCCAACTGGACTATCTGACACCTAGGATGTCTGACAGAGAAAGAGTTTCCCTTTCTCTGCAGTAGGTATCCCTGAGGAACCTGTGCAGAAGATTGGGGAAAATGACCCAGAAGTCATTTACACTGGAAAGTCTCCATCTAGATAATTAATGTCATGTACAGTTATGTGATCATGGCATGTTGCCCTCTCTGTTCCTTGATATCCTGTTCTGTAAAATGGGGATCATAATGGCCACCTGCTTCTCAGGGCCATTGAGATGATTGAAGAAACATGATCTATGCAAAGCCTTTAGAATAGCTACTCGTCAGTACTATCTTTTGTAGAGGGCTTTATCATTTGCAGTGGGCTTTCATACCTATCATCTCAGCCCATCCTCCCTCCATATTTTGAGATGCAGATATTATGTCCATTTAACAGAGAAGGACTCTTTGGTTGAGTCAGAAGAAATAAAACTTAACGTGAACTTTGAGGTCAGACGGAGGAAGTCAGATTCCCCTGAGGCATGGGCACACATGCAAGTTAATCCGTGGATCAGAGCCTCAGTTTCTTTGCAAAATGGTGAGAATCCTACCTATCTTGTGTGCTTGTTGTGAGGATTAAATAAAACAATGTACATGAAGCTGTGTGGTGTAGTTCCTCTTACATAAGGAACACTTAACATTATTAAAACTACATCTTAAAAATCAAACATACAGAAAAGTCATATGGAAGGCAAATTACTCATGGTCCCACCACTCAGAAATAACTCTGTTATTACTGTGGTGTGTTTTTTCCCTCGGCGTTAACGTGTAATGTGGCTGAGATTGCATCACGTGTGTAGAAATAACCCGACCAAAGTGCGGCCCCCAAGAAGGGGCAGCGCTGGGCTGGTGCACCAGACAGGCTGGCTCCAGGCTGGCACTGTCCTATGTAACCTCTTCTCTACCCTGTCTCTACAGAGTTAAAGGCTTACATGACTTTTGAGAAACTGAGGGAAAAATGTTGAACTGCTTCAAGTCTGAAAATACATACTCACATTCAAAAGCATGTAAAGGAACCAGAAGCAGCCAAAACAATCCTATTGTATAGTTAAAGGCTGGAATTTTGCCTGGAAAAAGGGTTTCGTGTGGGAAAATTTTTAAAATTTCTGCCCATTTCTATTTAGTCAACATTTTAGTAGTTAAAATATTACTGTTCAGGCTGTTGTAATTGCAATGAGTAAATTTGGCAAAACCGGTAAACTAGTCATCTGACAGATTGATTAAATTGACAAACTGCATTATTGATCATTCAGCAGACTAGGTTCTGGGGTGCACTGATCTTTGGCTAATTGGCTTGCATCTATTGGACATGGAGTTCAATATATAAACTTGTTGAGTAAACGAATACATGTAGGAATGAATGCACTGAATCTTGCTATAAACAAGATGATGTTTCTTTCTAAAATTCAACAACTTTTCAATCTACAGATTCAAAACAATCCCTCTCAAACCACCAAGAGCATTTTTTACAAAACTAGAGCAAATAATACTAAAATTTGTATGGAACCACAGAAGAGCCTGAATAGCCAAAGAAACCTTAGAAAGAACAAAGCTGGAGGTATCATAATTCCAGACTTCAAGCTATACTACCGGCTGTAGTAATCAAAACGGTATGGTATTGGCAAAGAAAGAGACACAGATCAATACAGCAGAGAGACCCCAAATATAAACCCACAATTACATGGTCAATTAATTTATGACAAAGGAGATGAGAATATAAATGGGGAAAAGACATTCTTTTTTTTAAGATTTTATTTATCAGAGCAAGAGCAAGAACAAGCAGGCAGAGGGAGAAGCAGGCTCCCTGCGGAGCACGGAGCCAGATGCGGGGCTTGATCCCAGGACCTTGGGATCATGACCTGAGTGGAAGGCAGTGGCTTAACCAGCTGAGCCACTCAGGTGCCCCAAGACAGTCTTTTCAATAAACAATGCTGGGAAAACTGGACAGCTACAAGCAAAAGAATGAAACAGGACCACTTTCTTATACCATACACAAAAATATACTCAAGATGGATTAAAGATCTAAATGTGAGACCTGACACTGTAAAAATCCTGGAAGAGAACACAGGCAGTAATTTCTCTAACATTGGCTGTAGCAAATTTCCTAAATACATCTCCTGAGGTAAGGGAAACAAAACAATGAACTATTGGGACTACATCAAAATAAAAAGCTTTGGGGTGCCTGGGTGGCTCAGTGGGTTGGGCCTCTACCTTTGGCTCAGGTCATGATCCCAGGGGCCTGGGATCGAGTCCCGCATGGGGCTCTCTGCTCAGAGGGGAGCCTGCTTCTCCTCATCTCTCTCTCTGTCTGTCTCTCTGCCTATTTGTGATCTCTCTCTCTGTCAAATAAATAAATAAAATCTTTAAAAAAAAAAATAAAAAGCTTTTGCATAGCCAAGGAAACCATCAACAAAACAAAGACAACCTACTGAATGGGAGAAGATATTTGCTAATGATTTTTCTGAGAAGGAATCAAATACCCAAAATATATAAAGAACTTACACAACTCAACACCAAAAAGCAATCCTATTAAAAGATGGGCACAGGGGACTCCTGGGTGGCTCAGTTGGATGAGCAGCTGCCTTCGGCTCAGGTCATGATCCCAGCGTCCTGGGATCGAGTCCCACATCAGGCTCCTTGCTCCGCAGGGGGTCTGCTTCTCCCTCTGACTCTGCCTGCCATTCTGTCTGCCTGTGCTCGCTCTTGCTCTCTCTCTCTCTCTGACAAATAAATAAATAAAATCTTAAAAAAAAAAAAAAAGATGGGCACAGGATCTGAATAGACATTTTTCTAAAGAAGACATACACATGGCCAACAGACACACGAAAAGATGCTCAACATCATTAATCATCAGGGAAATAAAAATCAAAACCACAGCGAGATCTCACCTTACACCAGTTAAAATGGTTAAAATAAAAAAGATAAGAAATAACAAGTGTTGGTGTGGATGTGGAAAGGAACTCATGTGTACTGTTTTGGGGAATGTAAATTGGTGCAGCTATTGTGGAAAACAGAATGGAAATTCCTCAAAAAATTACAAATAGAACTATCATATGATCTGATAATTCCACTACTGGGTATTTATTCAGGGAAACCAGAAACACGGACTCAAAGAGATGTGTGCACCCCTATGATATAGCACTATTTACAATAGCCAAGACATGGAAGCAGCCCAAGTGTCCATCAAGAGATGAATGGATAAGGAAAATGTAGTGTGTATGTATATATATATATAGAGAGAGAGATAGATAGATAGATATAGATATAGATATACAATGGAATATTACACAGCCATAAAAGGATAAGATCATGCCATTTGAGACAACATGGATGGACCTAAAGGGTATCATGCTAAGTGAAATATGTAAGACTGAGAAAGACAAATACCAACGATTCTACTCATAAGTAAAATCTAAGTTTAAAAAAAGCCAAATGAATAAACAAATAAAAAGCAGAATCAGAGAACAAACTGATGGTTCCCAGAGGGGAGGGTGCCGAGGGTTGGGCAAAATGGGTGAAGGGGAGTGGGAGGCACAGTTTTCCAGTTATGGAATGAGTAAGGAATCCATAGGACCGGCATCAGGAACACAGTCAATGATCCCGTAACAGTGATGTGATGGGACGGATGGTACTGCACCTGTGGTGAGCAGAGCATACCGTGTTATGGAATCACCGTGTGGTACACCTGAAACTAATGTAACACTGTATGTCCACTAGACTCATATCAAAGAGGGAGCGAGAGAGAGGGATCAGATTTGTGGTTACCAGAGGCAGAAGAAGGAGAGAGAGAAGTAGGACGGGGGTCAGAAGGTACAAACTCCCAGTGATCAGTAAGGTAGTACTGGAGATATCCTGTCCAACACGAGGACGAGAACTAACACTGCCCATATGAGGGACAGGGAAGTTGTTAAGAGAATCAATCCTTAGAGTTCTCATCATAAGGAGGACATTCTTTTTTCCCTTTTCCTTCTCTTCTTATTATATCTATATGAGATGGTGGAGGCTAGCCGAACCTACTGTGGTCCTCATGTCACAATATATGAGAATCACACCATCACGCTGTATGCCTTAAATATATTCAGTGATGTATGTCGATTATTTCTCTATAAAACCAGAAAACAAAAATAAGATAAAATAAAATAACACACACATGCATACACACACACTCAATAATTTTACATGATGTCAGCATTTTAAGAGACTTGCAAGTTTCGTGAGACAGAAATTCGGGTTCTAGAATCACGTTCAGTATACTCCTACTCCAAATTCATGCTTGGGGCCTGGATGGCTGCTTAGCGATGGCCAGTGCATCCCGGTGGTTCAGGGTCAAAGCCCACACACTTTGGAGTCAGAAGAACCAGGTTCCAACTTCACTCAGCTCTCCCACTTACCAACTCCAGAACGCTGGCCAGCTGGTTCACCCTTGAACTGTTTCCTCATCGATCAAATGAGCATAGTTCTGATGTCTGCCCCCTCCCTTGTTTCTGGCATCACTGTCAAAATCAAACAAAATATGTAAATGTTTGCTGGGAGCGGGGGAGTGCTAGATGAATGTGAGTTCATTATTGTGACGCCATTAGACCTCAGCACATGACGCCAAAGGGCACATGTTGGTGACGAAGGGGTAGGGGTTGCTCTGGGGAAGGATAGCCTGGTCTATTCCTGAGGACGGCCACTCCCCCACTTTGCTCTTCGGCCTCTGCCCTTCTGGTCACTGACACCAGAGGCAGAGAGACCCACGGACCTCTTAAACTGCCCCATGTAGGTCACCTGCCAGGAAAGAGTAGACAAACAGCAGCGGCCTCAGAACCAGCGCCTCCTGCCTGAACACGTTGGCCTGAGGTTGTCGGTGCAGAGCCACTGAAGGCAGGGTGAGGAGAGCAGCCTGGCCTCTCCCACAGTCACTCCCAGGCCCATGAGGCCCAGCTGCAGATATCCCCCTGGTCTGGCCTCTCCCTCTCAGCCATGCACAGCTCTGAAGCTAGCCTCCCAGTGTTTGGATGTTTGGAGCCAGTGTCTGCAGGCCACCTTTGCTGACTCGCAGGAAGAAAGCTATCGTCAATGAAAGCTAGCTGCAGAGGGCTGAGGACAGGACAGAACACAGCTGCATGGGACAAGACAGCCTGGGAATACCAAAGACAGAAAATTGGTGGGAGACTGGGGAGAAGGCTGGAGAGCACTGTTTCTTTTCTCCTCCTTTTTCTCAAGTGTAAGGGTGAATAACGGGAGGGGAAGGGCATTTTTCAAGGGAGAACCAGCAACCAGTGTCAGCGTCCAGAGCTTATATGGGTGTCTGTCCTGCACTGTCAGGAGTCCTACCACCACTCAGTGATGCTGCAGGCCAGCTGGTCCAGGGCCAGACACCTCCCTACAGCTCCTGGCCTCACACCCAGGCCATGGGACCTGTGCAGGTCTCCTGCCACTAGCCAAGCAGTAACGTGTCACCTCCTCACTCTGGCTGACTTTCTCTTTCATGACTTAGATTAGCCCTGCTAGAGACTAAGCCTAGCAGTTCACTATACCTGTCAGGTACTTCTTTCCAGAAAACTTCACTTCCGCCATCTAAAACTCACACACTGGAACAGCCCTACAGGGTTTTAAGCTTTTAAGCAGTTGTGTACAGATGGACTTGCATGGAAAGGTTCTGAGCGTCTCAACGCATTTATTATCTCATATCAGCTGGGGCCTCCATCTTACCCCTCAGAGATCCGGTTTAAGTCAGCCCGAACCCCAATTCCAGGACCTGTGACGAGGGCTGGTTTTAGACGGTAACAGGCCCCAGGGCCTTTCAATTAATTATGGCATTCACATTCCACACCATATCAAACACATTGGAATATACCCATCTTTCACATTAAATATAACATTTTTGGATAGCAAAAGAAATAAAAATGAGTTTTGCTTTTGAAATTATGTAGCTACTAGTCATCCATTTACTATATGATCGTGAGTTCTGAGCCGTCATCACACATGCACAGGAAATTTTACGAAGTGAGGAAAGTCAAACCATAGCATTATTTCCAAATATGAAGGATTACAAATACAAAATTTTAAATTGCAGTTGACAGAATCGTAAGTTTTATAGATGTTTAATTAAAATGCTCTACTTTCAATTTTATACTTTTCTCCTTGTTTCAGATCCAGTCATTGTTTTTCTCATCTCACGAGTTTTCACAGGCCTTTGAAAACGGCTCCTCTGCCAGAGGCCCTGTGCCAGTGGGGCCTGCGCACCAGACAGCCCTGTCTGAGGTTGCTAAAAGCCCTTCCTAAGATTCTGGCCTGTCCCTCACCTCCTTTCTAGTCTCTTTCTGCTCCCTTACTCCTGCACATCTGCTCATTCTTCAGCTTTAGCTTGTACCCAAACTGGTCACAAGGCTCCGTTCCTTCCCTGTTTCCTATAAAAGACCACCAAAAGGTACTTTTGGTGGAGTCTGGATCAGGGCTGGTCACCAGGAAGACCGAGGACAATCGGGAGCTTAGAACTTTCAGCCTCAACCCCCTTTCTCTGGAGAGGATAGGGGGCTAGAAATGGGTGTTAATAAACAACCATGCCCACATGATGAAGCCTCCATAACAATCCCAACAATACTGGGTTGGGGGCTTCTGTGTGGCTGAGCACACCTGCATGCTGGGATGGTGGCTGACTTCACCTGCACAGGCTTGGGAGGTCCTGGGCTCCGGACGCTTCCGGATCTTGTCCTACGTAGCTCTTCATCTGCCTGTTCAATTCATCACCTTTACTCTGTCCTTTGTAATAAACTGGTAAGACCTAACTGTTTCCCTGATTTCTGTGAGCCATTCTAGGGAATTATTGACGCCAAGGAGGGGATCATGGGAACTCTGACTACAAGCGGTTGGTGAGAAGTACCCGTGACAGCCTTGACTTGTGATTGGCTCCTGAAGTGGGGGCAGTCTCTCTTGTGGGATTGAGCCCTGAACCTGTGAGATCTGATGCCAACTCAGGTACACAGTGTCAGGACTGAACTGAACCACAGGACGCTTGGGCCGGGGAGGTGTGAGCGTTGGGGAAATGCCTGAAGTGTGGAAAAGCCACACATCTGGTGTCAGAAGTGTTACGAGTATGGTAGTACTTTGATTTCATGATTCTGGGCAAATTCAAAGTTTCTTCACATCAGGAAAAGATTGAGGATTCTTTGTTTAAAGGTATTTCATAACATCTAACACATTACACTATGAAAACAGGGAGATGGAAAAATTCACCGGTGCAGGCGGAATGGAAGCCTGCTGTTTTCCATTAACTCCCTTCAGTTCATGTCCTGAAGGTGGAGCTGACTTTTAAATTGCTCCCCGGCAATCCAGAGTGTGGCTCCAACACTCCCATGCTGCTACTGCTCTGTGAATTCTCACAGTACTCGGCTGAGACCTTCTAAGGTAAGAAGGGAAAATGGAGCTTCAAGGCTCATACTGGTGAGAACAACAGAATCCCTCCAGCAAATCCAGGAAAATGTAGAATTCCAGAAAGCCACGGGAAATCACAACTTTCAGACTGGAATCAAACTTCATCAACTCTCCTAACTGGGAGGTGACGTCTAGCTTAAAAATCCTTGTGCTGCCAGCTCAACCCAAGTCCACTTTCCTTGAAGCTGAGCAGCTGCAAAACTGGAAGTTGGGGAGAGAGCACTTGTGGGGATGTGGGGGACAAAGTACAATCCCTTCTTGACGGAGAAGCTTGAGGGTGGAGTGGGGAGACAATGGAAGAAATACTAATTCTGGAATTCCTGTCCTTGTTTTGTTCCTGTCCTGTCCTCCCCACATTTCGCTCCCTGCCCCCCATCCCAGCCTCCTAACACATACACACACACACTCTCTCTCCTTACAGAATGGAAACCATTTAGCCACAGACATGATTTCCCAGGCGTATTGCTGGGAGTACCTGGAGTAAATCACTTCCTTTTCTACCCCTGGGAAAGGTCTCCCTCTTGCTTGAATCACAATTCAGACAGACTGCCTCCAGTGAGCTGAGACTCAGATGAAGTATGGGGTGCATCAGCACCAATGGCCCGAGCTCCAAGAATTAGGAGCAGAGAAAAGATAAGATAAAGAGAGAGTGCCTCTGGGAAAACACAGTGCCTGCTTCAGACAAACCTGACTGACAAAACTCAGAACATTTTCATTTCTCTAAACCAAAATAATTATTTTGAGTAGAAATATAAGAAATATTCTCAAATATGATTCTAGGGGCACCTGGGTGGCTCAGTCATTAAGTGTCTGCCTTCGGCTCAAGTCATGATCCCCAGGTCCTGGGATGGAGCCTCCATCAGGCTCCCTGCTCAGTGGAGAGCCTGCTTTTCCCTCTCCCTCTGCCCCTCCCCCTGCTTATTCTCTCTCTCTCTCTCTCTAAAATAAATAAATGAAATCTTTAAAAAAATAGTTTTATTCATAAGATTTCTATTTGTACACTACTTTCCAGGAATCTAAAATGAGTGTCACTTCCTCACTAGATTATATCTTGTGATTTTGTAAAAACTATTGGAACAAGCTGATGGGGTAAGTAGACGAGCCTCCCTTTAGAGTAGACAATCAGCAAAAAGCCAGTAAAAAGCCGTAAAAAGCCAGACAGTAAATATTTGAGACATTTGGACCATATGTCTCTGTTATGACTACTCAGCTCCGTAGCTGTAGCACAAAAGCAGCCCTAGACATCACATAAACGAATGGATGTGAGTGTTCCAATAAAACTTTATAAACAATGAAGTGTGAGCCTCATATACTTTTTACATATCATCAACTATAATTCTTCTTTTGAATTTTTTCCAGCCATTAAAAAAAACTGAAAACCAAGCTTAGCTCTCAGGTTGTACAAAAACAGGTGGTGGGTTGAATTTGACTCATAGATAATAGTCTGTCTAGTATATAAAATTTCCAGGACAAAGACACGTAAAGGTAAAGTTTTGGTTTTGGTTAATGTAATCCTTCCCTTGCGGTTCTGGTATTTCATTTTACTTTATTATTTATTTATAAATGAGATTTATTTATTTATTAGAGAGAGAGAGAGCACACATGCGCACGCAAGCACACAGTTGGGGGGAAGGGCAGAGGTAGAAAGAGAATCTCAAACCGACTCCCTGCTGAGCGTGGAGCCCAGTGGGGCCCCATCTCACGACCTGGAGATCACAGCCTGAGCCTAAACTAAGAGTTGGACCCTTAACCAACTGAGCCACCCAGGCACCCCTGGTTCTAGTATTTTATTTTATTTTAAAGATTTTATTTATTTATTTATTTTAGAGAAAGAGGATTGTGGGGGAGGCGCAGAGGGAGAAAGCATCTCAAGCAGACTCCTTGCTGAGTGCAGAGCCTGCCGCGTCGTGATCTCCTGACCCCAAGATTACGACCTGAAGTGAAACCAAGAGATCAGTCATCTAACTGACTGCAACACCCAGGCACCCTGGTTCTGGTATTTTAAAATAAGACAAGTGGGTAAGGAAAATGAAAGTCAAAGGAATACGTTATTAATACAGGAATTCAAGAATAGAGAAATATTTTGGAGGTCTCTCATTTCACACTTTGCAAAACAAGTACTGACTGTACCTTCAGACAGAATGGGTTTCGCCTCTATCAAAGTCACACTCTTACTGACCTCTGTTATTTTCTAGGAACATACTAAGTGCAAAGACCATGTGAAAACAGCCCCTGCCTTTTGACAGGGGCAACTGCTCATCAGAGGTCCTTTCCATTTAGTAACAGTATCCAATCATTCACAGAACACCAACTTCATGCTAGGTCCTGGGTTAGGTGTCACACCTTCCAAGATAAGTAAATTCTGAAGAAGTTTATGGTAAGTGACTTTCTTCCCTGCTTTCATTTAGTTTTTATCTTATTTTTTTGAGGGAAAACCAAAGGCACAGAGGATCTAGCTGGCTGTCTCACATGGACTGTCAAAGTGGGAAACCAGAGCACGACTAGTCCTGGCCTTAGCAGGGCTGGCACTAGGGTGAGGTGAGTGAAGCCTCAAGGGCACAGAGGTCAAGGAGGCCTCACACACAAGTACTACATGACCTTGAGAGTGAGCACCTCCTTAAATTTTTCACCTGGTGCCTCACTTGCCTCATGCTAGTCCTGGCTGGTGCCTTAGCTCGCCAAAGGCCAGCTGTGGTCCTGGAAGGGCTGGAATGGGCTTGGATGAACCTCATGTTCATATCCCCATTCTGAGATGCCCTAACTTCCTGGTGAGGAATTCCTTCTTTCTCATGGTGTAGTCTTGTGGAACTCCTTGTTGGCCTCACGCCCAGAGTGTAGGCTAATGTGAGGCCCTGAGCACAGTGTGGGCATCGTGTCTAGACTGTGACTTCTGAGCTGAATGAGTTGTTTTCTGTTTCTTCTCACGACCCGCAGGACATCTACAGTCTCTCTGAGTAATGCCCATGTTACGTTCCAGGGCCCACCTGAGAGCCCTGCTCTTCCAACCGTGGTCCACAGACCAGCGGCACTGGCATTGTCTGGAGCCGGTGAGAAATACAGATTCTCCAGCCTGCCTCAGACCACAGCCAGAATCTGCATTTGGACTAGGTTCCAGGTGATTCCTGTGCTCATTTAGATGTGGGAAGTGCTAATGTACACTTTCCCCACACCGTCCCACCAGAGTCCCCTCGGGCTTCACAGCCACAGGGGCCTGGGGAAGGGCCTTCATGGGAAATGTATAATTTGCTGAAAGTCTAGAAGGTGCAGGGCTGGCCCTCCCTTTCCCAGATGGGCTTGCTACCTGAAGAATCCTCGGCCCAGGGCTCCTTAGACAGACTCCTATGGTCTCCAGTTGATGGCTGACGCCAAAAGAAAAAAATAGGCACTGACCTCAGAAAATGGTGACAGCATCACCCTTTGAATAAGCCCCTCTCAAGGGAAGCTCCTCCCCTTTAAAAGTTTGGGGGGTGGAAGCAGGAGATTCAGGAAACTATTTCAAAGGGTGACATTTCCCTATAAAGTCCCTTGGGCTAACACGGGGTGGTGGGGGAGGGTGGTGGCCCTCTCAGAGAAGAGACCTGTTCTATCTACCTTTCAGGATGAGTGAAGAAAGGGCATCAGTGGTCCTACGATGATTGACAGCCTGTCATGCGGCCAGGACACATTTTACCTTTTATTTTTTAACATAACCATCAAGGACAGGCTTTCACAGAGGAGAAACTGAAATTCAGAGAGGTCAAGTAACTTGCCTCAAGTTCCCCAGTTGTTTGCTGGGAAGAACCAGGGACAGAACCAGGTTTTGTCAGTGGTGCAGATTCACAAAACACATGAAACATAACACCTAAGATGTAACCATGGTTGGCGTTTGTCCCACGTGGGTAGTGGTGGCGGCAGTGATGACGGCTCAGGTGTGGGTGTGTGTGAGCATACGTTGGATGATGGCGGGATGGAGTCCTTGGGAGAGTCAAGGGCACAAGTGAGAAGTGAGAAGTTGGCAGAGCTTCTCTGTGGTGGACGGCGATGAGATATGTGATCCGCCACTTATGACACCATTTACACATTTGTAATTCGAAATAAAGCATCATTATAGAATAAGTGGAAGTAGATCGAAGATATACAGATGTTTCCGATGATGACTTTTATCAGTGCTCTTTTTTTGGGGGGGTATAAAATATTAAATTCGGTCTCCTTTTCTTTTGGGTGCTCTTCTTTTGCTGATACACTCAGGACCCATCCCTGTAGGCCCCATCTTAACTGCAGCACTGAGGCCGAGAGATGCTCACCCAGCATCTCACCCGGCTTTTCTGGAGGTGGTGCTGACATCCTCCTCTTGGAAGACCGGAGGCGTGCCTCATTGTTAGAGAGGTGGGGACACAGCAAACCTGAGTGAGTCACTGCTCTGAGGATTTCTGGAGTGCCTGCTCTCCCCATTCCTGGGCTCTGAGTCAAGAATGTAACTGAAGCCCCGGACAATAGGGTGTGAAAGAAAAGATGTTCCCAAGTGTCAGATACCCGGGCCAACCAGACCCAAAAGCACAGAGCAGGTGCTTGGCGTTAGTTTCTGGTGCTGGCTGGGTCCCTGTGCCCTGCCCCACACCCTACACCTCTCTAGACAAAAGCCACAGCTAAGAAGCTTGTACCCCTGCCTCCTCCCACATATCTAGGAACCGCTCCAATGAGAACAGCCTGCTTCCTCTGGCCAACCCCTTTTTCAAGGCTAAAGATATAGAAGGCAGGAACTGCGTCCCAAGAGGGGAAGGCATGAAGCAGGGCCTTAGACGTGAAGGACTTCACCAGAGGAGGATGAGGGTATTTTACCGTCTGAAGAAAACTTTCAAGTGCCCTTCTAGTGTCTGAGAATAAGATCAACAACAGGTGGGCTGGGTTTTCTGAGTGTTACTGAGAAGTCCCCAGGAAACCAAACCCTGGAGGCAGACCCCCATCATTTCTGGTGGAGACACAGGACCTAGGCACGCTTTTCTGGAAGAGGGGACTCCCTGAGCGCTGGTCACCGAGGGTCTACTCAGGCCCCTCTCCTCCCCACTGCAGAAGGGCTGTTCTGCAGAACGACCATGAAACCTTGCCACCTTGTGACTTCAGCGGGGAGAACCCACTGAACTTTCTGGTCCTGTACCGGCCCGATGGGCATTCGAGGCAGCCTTACAGGTGAGTATGGAAGGGACAAGGGCAGCCTTTCCTTTGTAGCCTGGGGAGAATGGCTATAAGAGTGGGTTGCAAGGAGACGAGACTCAGGGGTGTTTCAGGGATGATAACACAACAGAAGTTGTCTGTCATGGAGTTTTGTATCAGGTACTGTACTAACAACTTCCCAGGCACTATCTTCTTTAGTCATGACCTTAGTGCAGGTATTATTAGTTACCTCCCCGTTTTATAGAGAGAAAAGTTAAGTAGCTTCCTCAAAGTCACCCAACCACAGGAGGCCTTCCAATTCTGCTCTAACTTCCGCACCTGGGATTGTAACCACCGTTCTAGGCTGTCTCTTCTGAATTCACTTTCATTGCTGCTGCTCCCCTCCATCACTGTTCATTATCCTTAAGGAAGGGGCTTCCTAAAGCTAAAGCAAGAATGGCCAAAGATGCACCTCTGAGCCCACACACCGTTATTCACTTTTATCAGTTCTGGGTCTAGACATGGGGTAAGAGCAGGGAACTGCTGTGAGAGTATTGCTCAAAGTTCAAGTTTCTGTGTTTTTGTTGGCAGGAGGAGATTGGGGAGAAACCGAGATCACATTTCTCAAAGTCTCTATTTCAACCAGTTTGGGAAGTGTTTGTTTTGTTTCTTTTTTAAGAACCCAAAGCCTGGAACCCAAATGGGCTGTTTAGTTCTGGCTTGGGCGTTATATTTAGGGTAGGCCTGTACCTAAGAAGAAAAAGATTTTTTTAAATTTTTTTTTATTTTTTTACTGTATGTTTTTATGTCCCATCAGTCAGGAAATATCCAAATTATAATGAATCCCTTATCAGTTCTAGTTACGAAAGCAAAAAAAAAAAAAAAAAAAAAAAAAAATCAGAAACATTCCAAATGATCAAAACTAGAGTAACGAATTATGAATTATGGCACATTAGCCAGATGGAAGAGCATATAGTAATACCAGGAAGGCTAGTGTAGCACCACAGAAGGTAGATACCTATGCAAAATTTTTTGGATAAAAAATAATGAAGTTTTGAATAAAAAGACTTAAATATACACACAGGCAAAACATCAAAAATAATTATTTTTAAAAGTGGTGGTGAGGTTATGAATGACTTTTTCTTTACTGATTTTCTCTATGGTGTTAATAACATGTGACAAATGAAACACTCAAAGTGTATAATTATATGATGGCATGCACCTTATGTATACATCCTGGCTTATTTACTGTAGAACCTTGTATCCAAATATGGCAGAGCTTTTCAGTTGAACTTGCAAATCACTGCTTGAAATTTACATGTTCCTTTAAATACATAATACACGTTCACCGCTATTAAACAAATTGGGATTAATTCTTTGGGCTAGAGTCTTTGTCACCCAAATTTAATTACGCCATATTGATCCCTAGCACTTGCCTTTTTGAGTAGGATCCAAAACTAGAAACGCACAAAAAGCGCCCCCAAACCCCAGCAGTTCCTACTAATGCAGTAGCGAAACTCCGTTTTCTCTCACACACCACCTTGTTTTTCATCTTTCCATGAAAGCTGGAAAATGAATTATCTGGAGTCACCCAGGGCCCCTAATCTATTAGGAAGGTTAAAGTCTGAAGGTTGAAGACCAGCAGATCAGGTCATTGTCTTCTCTAAGGGCTACAAAAGGAGTGCTGCGGAATCTTTCCACAGAAGGGAGTGTTCATGGCATCTCCCATCCATTTGGTTTTCCAGAAATCCCTGCAAATCTCCCTACTGGCATAGAATGCTGAGTTTATTGTCTCTAAAAAGTCTATGTAATAATTTATTTATACTCTACTGTTTGCTCTAAAGATTGAGAGATGCTCTCAGATAAAAGCAAAGGTATGGTAAGACCAAAACAAAGATTAATTTAAAACAAGTTAAATAGCATAAAACGAAGACCAGGAAGGTGGGAAAGAAGGTAGAATTTTTCAGTTAGAGTCTGGTAGAAGAAAACTATAGTGAAGAACAAAACACCTGGTGGCCTGAGTAAAGAGTAAAACCAAGGTATTTGTAAATGAGCAGAGGTCTTGTTTCTAAGGTTTGAGAGGTCATGGTGAGTCGTGAACTGCCTGTGATGGGAGAACTTCTAGGAAAATGATCCAGCAGGCCCAGGAGGGCCTCTTCCACTGGTTTTAGGTGGTTAACAATCTTCCAGGAGGAAAGAGGTATGATGCCTGATTTCAACACACTCCTATATCATTTACGCTCAATTTGCTATGTAATCACATCCTATTGTTTGTAAACATGTGTGCACTGCTTCTATACACTGTGAGCGCAAGAAGTCTATTTTATGCTTTTTCTATATTGTCCTATAACCCCTAACCTATAGTTCCTAAAATGATGTGTATGCTTCTTAAGTGAAAGTGGAATTTCTTAGTCCCATAGGCCAAGTCATGTATAATCTTAATTTACTAGAAGACAATATAGGAGTCCCTTCTGTGTTTAAGAGAAAGTGAGCACTACTGCATATTTACCCTAATGATACAAATGTAGCGACCCAAAGGGGCACATGCACCCAATGTTTATAGTAACAATGTCCACAATAGCCAAACTATGGAAAGAGTCTAAATGTCCATCAACAGATGAATAGATAAAGAAGATGTGGTATATATATACAATGGAATATTACCCAGCCATCATAAAACTGAAATCTTGCCATTTGCAACAACATGGATGGAACCAGACGGTATTATACTAAGCGAAATAAGTCAATCGGAGAAAGACAATTATCATATGATCTCCCTGATATGAAGAATTTGAGAAATAAGACAGAGGATCATAGGGGAAGGGAGGGAAAAATGAAACAAGACAAAACCAGAGAGGGAGACAAACCATAAGAGACTCTTACTGTCAGGAAACAGACTGAGGGTTGCTGGGGGGGTGGGGAGGGTGGGAAGGATGGGGTGGCTGGGGGATGCATGGGGGAGGGTAGTGTTGTGCTGAGTGCTGTGAGTTGTGTAAGAGTGATGAACCAAGTATCTGAAACAAGTAATACATTATATGTTTAATTAAATAATTAAATTTATTAGATTTATTAAAATAAACATGGGGGGAAAAGTTAGCAGAACAAGAGATGATAGAGTAGTAAAAAAAATGGTAACTGGAGAGGGGAGATCACATGCCAGAAACAGACATGAGCTTTCAAGGATGGGATTAGTAACTGAAGAGATGTGATGGGGTTTGCCAGGATTTGAGTCTGGAAACACTTCACGGAGGCACATTTTCTTTACATTTATTATATTCTTATGTTATAAGAATCATGTAATTTCTTACAGGATTTGTTCCTTTTTAATTTCTTGGCAAGGTACTAAGGCAGGTAATCCTGGAGTATTCTGGAAAGGAGTACTTTGTGAGAACACAGGAGGAAGACAAATCATGGGAATGGCCGTCTTCAAGCTGAATAAATCAGCAATTCATCACTTTCAGCCTGGGTTCTGAGATGTAATATGTAGCAGTCCCTTAAGAGCAAAAATGAAATACCCTATTGCCCAGGGGGCTGGCTCATACTTCTAATATACTGTCTGAGCTTTTAGCACCAGTACTAAACCCTTTTGGGATAGTGACAGGGCTTGCTTCAGAGAACGGTGTCCTTGACCACAGCATGATGCAAGTAGTTATTTGGCAAACTGTTTTAGTGTGAAAAATGGTTTTCATAGAAGAAGTTGGCTTGGGACAGAATGGAGGGTTGGGGATGCTGAGGGAGATTGTGGTCAGCCCATCAAAACCTAGCTTACTGGAAGGCCAAAAGGCTACACTATCCTACTGCGTGTACCTGGAAGTTTAATACCCCATCTGTGAGTCAAAGGAACAAGAATTCCAGTTCCTGAGGATCCAAAGTTGAAAACAGATCAGGACTCACCATCAGGACGTGTGCTTCCCTCTTACACCCTCCTCCCCCACCGTCCTTCGGCATCCTCCCAGGAGGCCCCCTGGGAGACAGAGCAATCCTGGGCCACACACAAAGGGCTTGTTTGGCCGTCACTATCTTTCCTCTGGAGATGTGGGTGGGTTCTGCAGTGGTCCTGCCCAGTGGCTGCTCAAGAATGCACCAGGGCTGCCTGCTTCAGGGCCCCTGGGCTGTATTCATGCATTCCTACTGTCCTCTTCACTCCCTAGCATGTCCAAATGCAGTTTGAGAACCCAGCAACAGAAAACTTATTTCCAAAGGCCAGTGTTTTGCCTTAAAAAAGAAAATCTGAATCTATTGCTTCGAAACATTCTTTACCTTCTGTGCGCTGTTGGTACCACTCCGGAAATGTTATTTGAGTGCGCTGTTGGTACCACTCCGGAATTGTTACTTGAGTGTTTGTGTCTGGGCCATTTGTCCCATCGACGACCGTACTATGTGTGGTACGGAGGCCATGAGACGGATGGCCTCCACAGGAACAGCTCTGAAGATCTGTCACTCCAAAAGGAACAGAGTGACTATCAGTCTCCCTAAGGATTCCTAAGGAAGCGGGGTAGAAGGCTCAGGCTGAGGAGCAGCAAAAGGCCTGGAGGTGGTGGGGGCATCAACACACAGCACTTTGTTGAGATCCTGGGCTTGTGAGAATCGCAGGACATGCGAAGAGGCAAACCCTGTCCCTCAAGGCTGAAGAAACTGCTGCTCAAAATGGTACCATGAACCGAGGTCACACAGTGAATGGTGGACAGGTTTCCAGCTTGCTGCTCTGCTTTCCAGGGGAGCTGAGCTTCACCAGCAGAGTGACCTTGAGCAAGCCACTGAACCTCTCTAGGCCTGGATTAGAAGCCTCCTTCCAGCAGGGCTCTGAATCAGCATTTCGGTGAAGGCATCAGCCTTGGCAGGCTCTGATAAGGCCTTGACTTGACTCTTTGTTCTCCATGGCCTTGGAAACAGATGGAAATAAGCTCTCACAGGCAGCAGGAACCAGTCTTATCCTCTAGGTCGATGCCCATTTGTCAAAAACTTGGCAAAAATTGCATTCATATTACTGAACCCTCAACACAGCTTCATTCATTGTTTGACACACAAAATTTATGACATCTGTTGGAGGAATGTGGCTCTGAACACTCTCAATGTCAAAAAGTATATATAATGGAACACTCCTTGCACTGCCTAACATTTCTGATTTTTTCCCAAACCCCTGTCTCCAATTCTGGAAATGATGGCTCCCTGAGCACCCCAGAGCTTTTTTGTTTTGATTAGAGAATTCAGATTTTTTTTTTCTTTCTGTTGTGTACATTTGACTGCAGATTTGAAAACAAAATCACATCCACAAATAGTGTTGACAAGTTGAAAAAATGGTTAACATACACTCAAATATTTGTTCAAGCAAAAAGACATTCCCCACCCCCACCCCCGGAGGGGAAAAAAAATCAGGCCAAAAGTATTATGCCCTGGAGTATACATACCAGCATACACAAAAATTAGATTTTCTTTCTGCTAATGACCTCTCCAGGAACAATAAGGAGGGGAACTGCTCTACTCAATGCCAGTCTTAAAAAGTTAAGAATGTATCCAGAAAGTGCTTTTCTTTTTTTCCCTCAGCAACAGATCATCATAAATTTAAACATTTTGGGGAGATGCTGATTTCTTACTTGTACCCTTTCTCCGCAGAGAGCCACAGTGTTTTACTCTGAACATGACAATTCTCCAGTTGCTCATCCTGAAATCCAGGCCTGCTAATGGAATTTAGGGTATGAATCTTGAACTATTTCTCTGTACTTCATGGTTTTCTAAATGGTGACCGTTATCAGCTTCCAGCCTTGGTGCTCCCACTTGAAGAGCCCTTATCTTCCTCCTGACCTCACAGGGGCAGCCTGTTCAGAGATTATCACATTGGAACAGAACCAAGGTGTGTGCGGAGACTGGCTGTTCCCTCCTATCTATCAGAAAGATCAGGGAAGAATTCTTGGAATTGCCCTGGTGCTTCATAAATTGGTGATTTCACCAGACCCCTGGAAGTTAGGCGGTAAAGCACTCACTAGTGGTCATGGCAGCCCCGAAGCTGACTCCACATCTTCCCTGTCTCCTCCCCCAACTGTGTTTCTGGCTTCATCTGTTTCTAGCTATGTCCAGCAGTGGCTTTTCTTCTGCTACACAACACCTGAAACAAGTGAGAGGATCCGCACAGGTCTCTGGATTCACATGGACCTAAAACCTGAAGCCCAACCCCATTTCCCGGGAGCCGTGAGACTGTGAGTAGTTTCAGGGACTGTCTGAGCCTTGGAGTCTGTGTTAATGAAACAGGGACTGATGGGAAGCGGAAAGAACCCTCGTGAGGTACTTCTGACAGGTTCTGGCAATGATATCTGAGCACAGTATTGATAACCATCGTCACGTGGGGTGAGGTCAGTGTTGTCCCAGTTTGACCAAGTCAGGTAGTCAATCCCCTCCAGGGTGGTCGCTGGAGCACATGTGGCATGAGGAGGAAAAGGCAGGTGCTGGTTATCAAGCATATCCCAGGTGCTGTGCTGTGTACTTTATGACAAGGGTGCTCCATTCCAGTCCCCATAGAAATACCCCGGGAGCTACGTGCTACTCTTGTCCCATTTCACAGATGAAGAATCTCTGATTCAGGGACTTGACCGGCTAGGCAGCTAGTAAAGAGGAGGCCAGAACTGGCTCCTAAAGTGAACAGGTACTGGGTTCAGGAAAGGCCTCTGTGACTACAGTGAGCAGTGTTCTTGGTCTAGCTGAGGACGGGCAGCGGGGAGCCTAGGGGTGGTGAAGACGAGCCAAGACCCAGAGCATTTCCTTGCTTCGAGCAAGGGGACAGTTTTGAAGAAGGAGGAACCCGCAGCCCAGCCTCCAGGCTTCTTGCTGGGTTCTTTGTCTTATGTGCCCTTCCTTTCTGTGGAGAGAAAATACCTGATCAAAGGGCTTAGAGGAATAGCTACAGATATATTTTCTTTCTTTCTTTCTTTTTTTATTATGTTAGTCACCATCTAGTACATCATTCATTATTTAATACTTTTCAGTGAAAACATGATCTGTCATCCAAATGAGTTTTCGTTCATTTTCATGCTACTGAGTTCGCTTTTCAAGAGAACATCCTTTTCTGCCCCGCAGCCCAAATTTGGCCAAATTAGATTGTTTGTAATCTCCTTTCGTTTGCCTGAAGTTTCAAGAGGGACCTATGATATTTTCAGTTTCCGTGTCGGAGAAAATGAAGATGTACTGGAATTTAGAACTCAGCATGAGTGAGAAAGCAGAAAATCACAAAGACCCCTTAGTGTGATACTTTTAAGTAGAGTCCCATGGTTGGGGGATGAGAGCTCCGTTGGTGCATTCATTCACGACCTGATGTGTGTGTGTGCTGCTGCTAAAGACTTAACTGAGACTTGAGAAAAAAATCCCCCAAACCGTACGACCATGGCAAAAGCCTTTATGTATGTGCAGACATGCACCCGTAACACGGAGAAAGGCTCTTGGAGGGGGTCTTTCCTGCTGGGTTATAACTGTATCGGACCAAAGAGATGCTACCTTGAGTGCTTGGGGGAGGATGATGCACAAAATGTAGCTTCCCCCGATCTCGGAATTACTGTTCTAAGAAACCATTCATGAGTGAAGGTAGGTCAACCACACCATCTGAAGTTCACCAAGGAAAAATGTACAAATGACAGGACCACCAAGTTTAGAAAATGTCCTACAGTGTGCATTTTATTCCATACCATCATACAATGTTTACATATAGTTAAAACTCTTAAATGTTTTTCCTTTACCAATTGTACATAGTGCCTAAATCTTTCATTTTAACATGGAGAAATGGAGAGTGGAAAACCACATTGAATGCTATCCTACAAGTTGTAATGAGCCGCAAGTGTGCCAATGAGGAGGAGACAGAAGTCTTACAAGAGCAGCGTGCCTTACACATCCCTGGCTTTAGTGAATTCAGGCATACAGGACCCACAGCCTCACCTCGTAGTAAAACTCAAGACAAAATAAATTAGTGTTGGACAGAATTCTAAATTGTACAATATTGAACGAAAGACCACAGTGGGGCTTTTTGTTTAAAGTAGCACCAATCCACACCTGATTGTGTTTTCAACATTAATCTGCCTGTTGAATACATCGTTGGCACTTTTGAGTGGAAATCTTTCTGCTTTCGTGAGGATTCCTGGGCTGGCTGAGTACCCTGTGTTGCAAAACTCTCTATGAAGTGTGGCAATGGCAACCTGGGAAATGGCACTTTTAAGTCACTATGGCCCTGCCACGGGCTCGCCTGTGTATGTGTGTGTGTGTGTGTGTTTTCCCCATCCCCTGATCTAGCTGGTATTTCGTGGATGTTTACTGTGACAGTGTAAAAGTAAATAAAAATGCATTTAAGGGGTTTCATGGTAAGCATGGTGTTTCAAAACAAAACAAAACAAAACAAAACAAAACAAAACAAAACAACAGAGCAACATTTAAGAATGTGGTCGCAGCTAAGGAGGTTTTCACATGTTGTTTAACTCCAGTAAAGTCTGATCCAGCATCTGATGCATACTAAGGTTTTCTTCTTTGGCATGAGCCACTTTCTCTGCGGTGGGATTAGAAAATTAAGTCATGAATAGCTGCACTTCAGACACAGCGGCGGTTTGCTCGTTTACGCAGGCAAACATCAGTCACAAACAAAGATGAGAGGATTAGGACAAGGCATGCTGGTAAGATATTACTCAATTCCAGACAAGGACCTACAAAGGGGGAAGACGGCTTTGACCCAAAGGAACCACAGGCACAGCAGGCTCTCAGAGAGCAGAGCGGACAGGGGAACCTTCGCCAAGGGTCCACTCAGAATACAGTGCAGGTGGGGCTTGGCGGAGGTCCACCGGCCGTGCACCGTGGGGCCGGGCAGGGGTGCTTGCCACGCTGAAGTTAATACAGCAGACATTTCTGAGTTACAGGCAGTTAAAGGTCTGGGAGCTGTGTTGTAACACAATCTCACAGAAGACAAGGATGACATAAGTGGGTTTTCTGACAACTTTTAGAATGATTTATTTCTCTTGCTCATTAAAAAAAAAATATCAACATATTTCATGCACACTTCAGTAGAACATTCTCTTACTATTCTTATAGTGTTCTATTTATTAATAGCATGACATTCTCACCAGATTCCAACAACACCATTAGAATAAAAGCATACCTTTCAGACAATCAGGGACTTCTGACATGAGCTCCTGTTTTCAAAAGCTATTTTGCCCAAGCATAGGTACATTTAATCAAACACTATACCAGATATTACGAAATTAGGAATATGAGTATGTAATAGCTATATATATATTATATATATTGTACCCTAATTTATATATAATATATATATATGTATATGTATGTATAGTTACTCCTCTGCTTTGGCTTTCTAATTAAAAGCAGGACTCAGTTCTCTGTAGGAAACAGAAAACAATTTTTGGTCCTCTTTATATATCAGTTCAAACAAGAGGACTGGCAATTCCTGAATTGTTATAAATATTTAATCCATATACATAATTTTACGACAAGAGTGGTTTCGGGGTTTAGAGAGAACTTAGTTATTCCAGATAGAAGAGGAAAATGCAGGTGAAGCCAGCTTTTTAGCTAATTCCTTCCATGTACAATTCTGCAGAAAGCAAGTGTTGTCATCCCTATCAGTTGAAGGTACGGCAGTCTTAGATTTCCTGCCCATGGGCTCCATTCCTAGAAATCAGCCCAAGCTCCTTCCCACTTAGAGTCTAATCCTCATTCAGAGCCAGCTTTAGTTGGTTAGTTAGGCGGCGGTTTTGCTCAAGTTGCTGGTAGAGTTGATCTGTACAGGTCAGCAAGCAGGTTAGCAGAAGAGAGGAAGGAGGCAGAAGGAAGAGAGAGGTTAGCCAGACTTGGTGAAGAAGTTAACAGACAGCACACAGAGATACCTCGGTCACCAGCCAGGCAGCTCACCCTTCCTCGGTGGTCATCTGTCCCATGCCCAGGAAGGGGAGGCGGTAAAGGCCTGGCAGATTGAGGAGGAGCCAGGATTTCTCACTTGGTGGCCAGGGAGGAAAAGGGAGCGACAGGGGTGAGGGGGTGAGGGAGGGAGAGAGGGAGAGAGAGGGGAGATATTCCTTTTGCACCTTATTAAAACCACTGTGTGAACGAGCCACCTGCAGCTCTTGGCAACAGCCCGAGGAACCACAGCAGAGCGACAGATTGGAGATTTTACAGTGAAACCTCAACCGGACCATTTTGCCCACCTCTTCCCAGAACCCCTTTCACCTGCACTCCTGGGGCTGGCTCTCCTTTCAGGAAGTACCAAGATGGGCCCCAGGGGCTGCTATATTATTCACAGTTTCTGAAATGCAGAGCGAAGTTCCCTATCCCTCCCCTAGTCAGCACCATACAGGGTGCTACCCTATTCAAATAACAAAACCAACCAGCACTCATCTCCATGCCAGACTTAAAATTCATTTGCTTACTTCTTGAAGAGAACGGCATTCATGTGTGGTGCGGGATGGAGGCACAGAGACAAACACCCATAGGGAGAGGAGTGCAACGTCAATTTTACACAAGGGCCTATAATCTGCTCACACGGCAGAGAGGCCAACCACAGCTGTCAGGCTGCATGATGACCCAGGGGATGCTGCCAAAATGACAAGAACCTGGCACTCACCACGAAATGCTGGAGGATACACAACTGGTTCAAATGACTGTGACAACCTGGACCCAGAAATTCTACTTACTGATCTTGAAAAGCTGACAATCCTACTCCTGGGAGAATGCAACCATCCAGCCTCTGGCTCCCAGCTGTGCTGGGAAATTAACCAGTCTTATTTCAGCTTCCTCTCCTAAGTGGTAGGAGATGGGGAAAGAGGTCCTGTGCACTAGGCTTTCTAGCTTAAAGTATCTGCTACCCTGTCCTCTTTCAAAACCCTAGTCAAACATCACCTTCTCCATGTAGCTCCAAATGTACACCATCTAGGAGTTCAGACACGCTTCACTCCTCTGCCTTTCAGCAAAATGGCCAGCTCATCAGGCCAAAGAACATTTCAGGCTCATCTCTTCACACCTCCACTGCCTTCCACAATGTCTTGGGTAAGGGACGTGGCTCTGAGGTTGCAAATCTAAACCCCATCTGCACATTCACATGAACACATGCCGGTAGGCAGATATGATATCTCAGTTTGCTGAGCCCATGTCTGGCCAAACAGGAATGAAAGAACTTTAGAGAAACCCTAGAGAGTCCCAAGAGTCAATGAGAACTCAGCTTAAATGACAGCCGTCCCTACCACATCCCCTTGTGGACCTGTTCCACTGCAGCTGTCATGGAGCTGTCTGGCCGGGTGGGCTGAGGGCAGGGACCAGAAACAGTTACACATTTGGAAGGGTTTCCCCCTCCTGTCCTACCTCCCAGATGTCTGGAGCCTCTAGTGCTCAGAGTCAGCAATGCTTTCTGTTTGGTCCTACCAGGCTCTTGCAGCAGCAGCAGCTATGGTCTGGCCCTGTGAACTGGAAACCTGGGCTCTGACAATTTCTGGACAGAATCGAGTTGCTACTTAGCCTCCTGTGAACCTGTACGTTCGTGGGCTATTGTAGAGCTGCCTTCCTGAACCATCAGTTTCCCATTTCCCCTTGCAGAATGTACTCACAGATAGTGTGAGACTCTCTGGAAGGGTTTCCAAAGAAAAAAAGAAAAAAGAAAAAAAAGACGTGCCTCCAGAATTAACAGTACATCTGCTCAGCAGAACTTTAAGACTCTTCATTTGGTCTATAAGCAGGAAGCAGGGTTCACTCAGAGAAGGACCCACTTCTATCACAAGGAGTTAAAAAGAAAAGAAAAAAAGGCAGGAGTCATAGTCAAAAGCAGACCCAAGGAGGCCTGGGAAAAAATCCATGAAATTATAGAAGTCTGCTCTCCCAAGGGACAGACAAAGACTCTAGATTCTAAATTTTAGACGTCTACTATACCGCTATTAAAATGCCTTAATATGTGGTCCTCTTAAAGAGTATTTTTCTTCTGCTCTAAATTCTTTGGTGAGTGATTGACATTATCTTCAGTTTGTCTATATTTATTTGAGTATAGTGGTATATAGCAACCCTCTTAGGCTAACAAAAACACATGAAAATCACCCACATTTAAAACACAGGAGAAGTAGAGCCAGACTGTTGAGGATGCAGAAATGTTGGGAATTAAGAAACAAAAGTCCACACCATTTGAAAGTTCTAATTTTGCAATGTGTTCCTCTTTGAAAATCACTTCACTGCTGTTTTTGAAGTGAACTAGTAAAGCTTAAATATAACTGTATTCTGAATAATTTCTAACGCTTTTAGAAAAAAAAAATCAACTCTAATGGCTATACTTCAAAAATGTCTACAAATGAAAGAAAAAAACCCAGCCATTATCACAAATATCATATACATACAAACCCTCCTAAAAAAAAAAAAATACATGATGTCCTTGAGGGCACAAAAAGGAACCTTGACTTAAATCTTACCATACTTAGAAAACTTAAGGGGCACCTGGGTGGATCAGTCAGTTAAGTGTCTGCCTTTGGCTCAGGCCATGATCCTGGGGTCCTGAGATCAAGTCCTACGTCAGGCTCCCTGCTCAGTGGGGAGTCTGCTTCTCCCTCTGCCCCTCCCCACAGCTCGTGCTCTTGCTCTCTCTCAAATAAATAAAATCTTAAAAAACAAAAACGCCAAAAAAAACCCTTATGGAGCCATGTCATGATCAAAATGAAGGTGGCCGAGTAATCAATCAGAGCTTTAACCGTTCTTTGGGCTGTGAAAGGAACATCAACAATAACCTCAACTACGACTGCCTGGATCTAAGTTCTTGTCCGAGATGCTGGTACATGAATTCCTGGCAGCATGGGCTGCTAGTTAGTCAGCCACGTCCCTGCAAGCAGGGCCACCTCAGCATCCACGCAAGGGGCTCACCACATCCCACACCAAACCTCTGGCAGAACGAGACACTGCTCAAGGCACGTCTTCTCACTCCTGCAAGCAACGTCCCCTGTGTGGACGTTCTCAATGAGGACTACATACCAGAACCATCACCTTCTCAAAAACACAGGACAAACACTCCCCCACCACCACCCCGCGGATGCCCAGGCCTCACTCTAACCCCTGCAAACTACAACTCTCAGGGGGACCCACGCAGGAGTATTTTTTAAAAGTTCCGTAAGGAACTACCACTTTAGAAACTTAATATTAATGTTCAGCATGGGAAAAAAAAAAAAAAAGAGAGCAGCCACTTCACATACTCATATATGTGAAGTAGACTTGTAGTTTCATTCAGTGTTGAAATGAAAAAATGTCAATAAATAAGGAGTAAAAAGAAGAGCAAACAGAAACAGCTTGCACAGTGTTTATTTGACACTGAAACGAGGAGCTTCTGTACAATGGAAAGCAGTGTGCCTGGCCCTTAGGCCGGAGGCTAAAGGAACGAGCCAGGTCAGCTGGAGAAGAGACAGACTGCAGAGCTCAGAGAGGTGGGACAGCCAGCTTGATGAAGGGGTCTCGGGAGAAGTGAAGCAAAGAAACTTATCTGCATGAGGAGAAAAGGTGGGAGAAAAAGAAAACAAGTGGCACAATGGTAAAAGGAAAACCAAACTAATAGAGGCAAGCAGCACTTGACACACACGCCAGAAGCAGACATGCAAACCCGCTGCCAGCCGCACCTGCAGGAGGATGTCCATCCTCACCCACCAGCGTCGGGACCCAAGGCCAGCACGCGCCCCTCCACTTCAGGGGCCATTGCCGAGAAGGCCCAAGAACAGAGTTTAAGGCTTTAAGCTAACCCACCTTTCAGAATAGTTAATCATATGCCGTGATTCCCCTCTAGAATCACATTTTAGCATTGGAAGAGACCTTACAGACAGAGGTTCTGACTCACTCCCACATTTATAAATGAGGGAAGGGAGGATGGAATTCTCTCTGCTTTCCACAGAGACAGTTAATCTCCCTCATGGTGATGTGGAGGTTCTAAAACCTGTAAGGTGGCAGGCATGGGCCATACCCTTCAGGCGACCATTTTCCTGCATGGGTGGGTCTGGAAATTTCCAGGTTAGATGGAATTCAGTGCCATATTATTAGAATGAAGGGAACCTTCTACGGAAAGCTCCAGGTTAGAGTTTAAAGAGGCAGAAGTATGATGCTTGGGTCTGGTTAGCAATATGCGGATTAGTTGTGTGTGCTCAGAGTTCTCATGAGAACACGGGATCTACTTCAATTCTCACTGCCTCACACAGTTAAGTTGGGTCACGAACTCCCAACTCATACCAGGCAATCAGGGTTTTATTTCCCAATTCTTTGACACCAGCTGTGGTGCTCATTGTGAATATTTCAATTTCTTTTATCTAAACATGGAAAATTAAAGGCTCTGGTATTCAGCAGATGAACCATTTCTCTCCAGAATCCTTAAAATCGAGGAAGACATGATCTCTCACAGCACCATTCCTTAGGCTGTACCAGATCAATTTCCTCTCAGTTCATCAGTAACCGGACACTTTGGGGTTCCTTTTTGATATCTCTGGGAAGTTCCTCACAATTATACGTATGGCCTTCTAATTTTACTTGAGCCTAGTTTAATTTCCTAAAATGGCAGCCCTCGAGTCCCTCCTATTTTAGTTCACTGCTTGGTGGGAACCATCTAGCTCAGAGATTGTAAAAGAAACAGATTCTAAAAGGAAAATGATTTGTACAGACAGACTGAATCTGCTTGGCTTTTCTATTAGTAGAATGTAAGCAAAAACCAACTATCCTAGGTGATGCAGAGAGTAAACAGAAAGGCATGAAGACAGAGCTTCTGGAAGTAGAGAAGGGAGCAGTGGTGAGTTTATCATATTAGCATGAGGGCACGGATGTGAGCAGGCAGGGTGGATGAACATTTACATGGAAGTCATATCGTTGAGAGCGTGGTCCAGCTCCTCGCTGATGGCTTTGTACTTCAGTTTCTGAGCGTACAGCTCGTCTATGACCACGAAGTGGAAGGCAGAGGTGCAAGGGCATGGAGAGTGATCAAGAGATGGAGGGTGAGCGGGGGTGGCGTGGAGGCCATCCCGACACAGCAGCAAGAAAGGGGCAGTGCATGAAGGAAGCGGTATCGCAGCAGGTGGCCAATGCAGGAGGCGTGCGTTTTGGTTTTAAATGAATTGAAACAAAAACAAAAAGAACAAAAGCCATTAGAAAATAAAACAAGAGAGACCCAATATGAAAATCATCACAAATATGGTTTGGTCTAGCAGTAAACCAGGTTAAACCCTAAATGAAACCACAGAAGGCTATCTGCTGGGTGGGTGACCGGACACCTCTCCCATCTATAGCCCTGTTGTCATGGTGCTGGAGCAGGGAGCCACCTGTGACTATAAACAGTGGGGAAAATATCCAAGGGCAGTGTTTTGGAAGAACAATTTGTGACTCTGGTCTGTCATCCGGATCTGGCTCCACCCTCCAACAACTGATTTCCTGACCAAACTAGACTCCTGCGAATATCGGTTTCTGAGGACCCTGGGATATGCTCCTGGGGGTCTTGCTAAGCTACCCAGCTCCCGGTCCAGGGGAGCGAGGGGAGCCACACATTGGAGGGTGGTGCTGGGCCAAGTCTGCAGTGCAGTCTCTGTAATGATGAGGGTTTCATTCTTTGCTGCACTCTGGCAGGCTGTTTTGCAACCATCTGTCACCCTCTCTTCCCCACCAGCTTGGTTCTCATCGGCACCAACATCTGGTGCCTTTGCCAGCCCCTTCTGCCTTTCTTGTCCATTTTAAATATTTCCCTTTCTATTCTTTTTCACAGTTGACCCTCCACAAGCCTCAGAGTTCAACATTCAGGATTTCTGTGAGATAAAGGTGGATGTTAAACAAAACCTACATACCTTAGGGTAAAAGGGCTTAAATATAATCTCAAAAAACAATGTCCTATTATCCCCACACCCTTTCCAGAATGTGAAGCATCTGCCAAGATATGAAGGACTTAAACCCCACCCTTACATTGGATTCTTACTTGGAAGACGAGTTGTGTCTAAAAACAAATCCATGCCGCTCTGACAAATAGGAGGGATCACTAAGCAGAAAATACGCTAGTTGCTCTCACCTACAATCACCTTACCCACAGTGACAAATAAACCTGCCACACTTCTCAGAGTGTGAAGTCAAAGCTGGATGGCAGCTGCCGTTACAGAGGGACGGACCTCATCTGCTGGCTAGCAGTCATCTGGTGAGCAGAGGACTCAGGTCCAAGAGTTTAAGAGCCACAGAATGAAAACCCCAGAGGGCAGACAGGAAGAATGTGCAAAAGCAAGGAAGTGTATCAATGAGGGTGCACTTGGATTGGAAAACTGCTTTGGGAGTTCAGTAATCAATTGTAAGAACGGAATTAAAACTCAAGATCTTACCTTCTAAGTCATCAATGCTTTTCTCCAATTTAGTTACTGACCTCTCTGCAAACTCAGCCCGAGTCTCGGCCTGTAATGATTTCATTTATTTCAGTCAAACTTGGGAAGTTTTACATTGCTAGTAGCTACACATACAGGGAGAACTAGAGAATGAAAATCAAGGACAGCACCCATGAAACGGGTCTGGAACCGCCTGTCAGTCAGTCACGAGCACGGCACATTAACCCTGGGACCACCTCTAAATATCCCTGACTGGGCTCCACCATACTTTTGAGATGGAGGACCCCTGACCAGACCCATTAAAAACGGGACTCAGTTAAAATCCAGTTGGCGTCATCTGAAACACTCATAGTATTACCTCCTTCAGCTTGTCAGAAAGGACCTTGATCTCTTCCTCATATTTGTCTTCCTTCTGCGAGTACTGTAATTAGAAAGAGCATTCCAGATGTCAGGCCCCCGTTCACTCTAGACTCTGGTCTTCTAATACAAAGAAAGTGCCAGCCCAGCCAACAGATGTTGAGGATCTCTTAGGAGGTAATGGAGCCTCAGGTATCAAATGGCACGCTACAATACATACTCTGTTTTCCTGCCTATTGTTTTACATGGGGTAAGAATGAGATAACTCGGCCATGTGGCGCTTGGTTTAAATTAAATTGTTACAGACGACTCACATGCTCAACATAAAATACGTTCTCTACTAAAGAAAAAAAAAAGACTGTTATCCAATACCCATCAGGAAATCACCTCAAAATGATGCCATTTGCTAAGGAAAATGCCTAAGGGACAGTTGCTTTCATCGGCGAGGCCTCAGATGAGGGAGAGCGAGCCTGTGCTGAGCAGCTCTGAGGAGACGCCTTTCCCCCACACCGTGCTCCTGGCCTACCTTCTCAGCCTGAGCCTCCAGTGACTTCAGGTTGTTCGTCACAGTTTTCAATTCTTCTTCAAGCTCGGCACATTTGCTAACGTTTTCGATCAGAGGCAGAAAGGGTGGGAGACAAGCCCAAGGAGGGAGGAGAGAAAAAGGAGAGGGATGGGAAAAAGTGAGAACTGAGTCCTAGAGAACAAAGGGCTGCCTTAAAGTAGCCAAATCGTCAGGTATTAAAACACTCCATTTTGCCAAGGACACTGTCCCCAACCTCGCAACAGTACAAAGGCAGGGTGACAAAATCCAACAACTCTGAAGGGTGATAATTTGGCTTCTTTTTTGGCTGCACCGAAGAGCATTTATGAAGGAAAAACAAAGAAGTATAAAGGGCCCAAAGAAAGCACTTAAAGCAGGACAGAAGACAGCAGCGGGTGTCGTTATACCAAACGAACCAGGAGACACTGGAAGCTGAAAGACGTCTGGGTTGCAGTTAAACCTAAAACCACACATGAGCCATCAGTACCTTATCCTCTGCAGCCATTAATGCTTTCAAGGTCTGATCCATTATTCTTAATTGTTCTTCCAGCTGTCGGACTTGGCTGTTAGTGGACACAGGAAATGCACAAGGCCATTCTCAACATCAGTGTGCAGGTAAGGCATGCAGTGACACACGCATTCACACAGACGCCCCACGCGAGTCCTCCGTGTTCCGTACTGGCATCCCCGGCAGATGAGTGCCAGAGGAGCCGGGAGCCGGAACAGGGCAATGTGCAGCTGCCAGCAGGTCATGCCGTTTAGTCACCGCTCCGGAGTACGCCACGTACAGCAGGCTGGCACCGGGCCCGCTTACCTTTCTGAGAGTTCGGCCCGCTCCTCCGCGCGTTCCAGGTCACTCTCAATGATGACCAGCTTACGGGCCACCTGCAGCACGAGACACAACATGCACACATACACACCATGGGGCTGACAAGCTCTGAGGAAGAGGGCAGGCCACGGAAGCGGGTCCTGGATCTCCCAGATTTTAGATGTTCCTACAGACCAATAAGATGACCCTCTTTCCCCTGGACTGGAGAGAAGCCACCCTCTACCAGAAGAACCAATGGAGGGTAGACCAGAGGCTTCTGCCCACAAAGATCCAGAATGGTTGGTTTTGAGTAGGCAGTGTCATTTTAAGTCTGACCCAGGTGAAGTCCATATAATTACACAGCAGCCAGCCAAAGTGTGGAAGGAGGGAGAGAGAAAAGCCACCATCTCAAAAATAGCTGCATGATGAGACAGGATGCGTTTGATGCCGTCAAGGTAGGGACTGACAAAAAACACTGAAAATAATTCTGAAAACCCTATCAATTTAGAGCTCTGTACCTCAACCTCCTCTTTGTGGAGGAGGTTAAAAATGACAACAGAAGAGCAACAGAAGCTAACAAGAGATGAGCTGGTAAGATGACTAATGAAGTCAACTTGGTGTTCAGTGGAGGAAAGAAACTGAGAGAACGGATCCTCTGAAGCATTTCTGGAAGTAGCAGTAATAATAATAATAATAATGGTGGTTGTAATAATACAGTGGTCTTAATAATACAGTGATAATAATATTACTGGAAGTAGTAGGAATAATAATAATAATGGTGGTCGTAATAATAATAATTATAATGGAAAAAAAGGAATGTAGTACCATTTCAAGATAGCTATGATACATTAAGGGAAAACAAATACAAGTCATATTAGTTTTGTTACCACAGGAGGTTGTTCTCATGGAGACATGACCAGAAGCTGATCCACCTGTGAACCTCTCTTGACAGTGGAATTCTACCATCTTGAAAAGGGAGGAAAGATTGAAAAGGGCCTCTTGAATCTACATGGCCTTCAGTGCATGGACTTGTCTTTATGCTGCCTGAATGGGATGGTACTAGGCAAATCACACCAGGAAGAGCGGCCTACATGGTGACAGCATGAGAGGCTTTTTCCACAAGGACAAGAGGCCCAACTCTCCCTTCTCCTGGCCAAAGTTCTCTTGTCCTGGTCTGGGGGTTGCAAAGGTAGGGGATCATGAGGAAAGCCTCAGTCCTTCTCAGTGCTATGGACTGGCTTCATGATAAAGCCTGGGATCCCCTAGGAGGATCAAATCACAACTGTTTTCTGGAGACAAAGGAACTCTGCTTCTCAAAACCATCCATTTCCACCAACAAAGCAGACTGTTTCCCTAAAGAGCACAAGGCTGTAAGCACTGCTCCCGGCCCCCACCGAGGCCACTGCTAGGGAGTCCACGAGGCTTTGGTCCCCAAGATCTGACCTCTTCATACTTGCGGTCGGCATCTTCAGCGATGTGCTTGGCCTCTTTCAGTTGGATCTCCTGAATTTCCATTTTCTCCTCATCTTTTTGGGCTCGACTTTCAATGACTTTCATGCCCCTGAAAACGAAGACAAGCAGGAAGACCCAAGGTTTAGAGACGACCAACATAAACCCACACTGCACTGCATGGGTTTGTGTGGCCTGGTGTAACTGGCAGACCAAAACAGAGCACAGAGCCACTTTTACTTTCCAAATCATGAGGCAAAAGTTTCCAGAGCTGAAGGCAGAAAAAGCCATACACTTCTCTATTTATTGTGAATGAAACCTCACTTTCAATACTGGTGAAACTGTCCAGGGATCTAATGCTAAATGAAAGGTACCATGTCAGGATCCTGTTAGAAATTAGGAGGCATGGAAACAGGAAAAGCCAACATACTTGACTTGCTATATAAATAATGGGATTTCTTCCTTTTACTGGTGGGAAGCTTCAGCCTGAAAGTGGACCAAAGTTATAACAAAAACATACTTGTCTTCATGTACTTCTTCCTACAAAGAAGGTAGCTGTTCTCATCCCATTAGCTACAAATGTAAATATCAGATTGAACCATATGAGACTGGTGATACTTAAGGATGTTAGACCTGTAAAAATGGCAATTTCATATGGGTCAACCTATATTTTAGGTAAGAAACTATGAATTTTGCCTTTAATAGAATTCTTTCATAATAGGCATGTTGAGAAACAAACTGATACCAATGTCTACGCTGATATGTAAGTTTGAATCCCACAGTGTTAAGTTTTGGAAAATGTTAATTGTTCTGTGATATACTACAGTTTTATGGAATAAGTCATGTTAAAATGGGATTCATTTAGCAAAATCTAAGCAGGGAGTTCAGATAAATAAATCACTATTTCTTTGATGAAGCACTACGGTATATATTAGAAAACTGAGATTCAAGCCTTGGCTTGGCCATAAATTCACTGTCAGATTTGGGAAGGCTGTATCAACTGCTAAGCCCTTGTTTCTCATTTATAAAATGAGGGGGCTGGGGTAAACAACCCCTAAATTCCTTTTTACTAAAAAGTCTAACATTGCCAGATTGCCTTTTAGGTTCACTAAGAAGTATATTTCAGGAAGAATAGGCCACAGAACCACTGGGATGTGTGCACTGTAAGAGATGATGAGTCATCCTAAGGAATTCCAAAACTCTTGGTCTGGGAAGAAACAATAAGCAGCAGTGAATAATGAGCTGGGAACTTCAACTCAAAAGCTTCTTGAATCTTGAAGTCTGAAATCACTCCTTATCTCTGGCAGCAGGGAGGAGAAACTCACTTTTATCGAAGACAGAAGAGAAATGCAAAGAATGGCTGAGTGCATTCACCTGCCCAGATCCTAGCACAGAGCCACTCACCCAGGGTTCTGAGCTACCGGAGAACTCTCTCTCATCTTGTGGAGCTGTGCTGGGATGCTTCTGGGCAACATGAATACATGAGCCTGAGCAGCTGAGCGGAGGAGAAAAATGCTTTTTAGCATGCACGGAGCTGTGCTGGTCTCTATGGCTCTATGGTCTCTATAATTCTCCTTTCCTACCCCCAAGCTGAATCTTGGAGCAGTCAGGCAGAACCAGGTTACAGGGAGCAGGCTCAGAATCCACAGGTAGCTGACTGTCTACGTGTGCACGAGTGCCTTACCAGCATTACTAAGTCCAAAATAATTTACTGTCGCTGATCATATTTCTGTTTTATTGGTGCTTCCTCTTCTACTTATCTGTTGGGTTAGTTGACCACTGAGAGTCCCCGGTTCATTTATCCAGGCACAGTCTCTTTTGAGTATTTTAAAATAAAGTGTATTGGGGCGCCTGGGTGGCTCAGTGGGTTAGAGCCTCTGCCTTCGGCTCAGGTCATGATCCCAGGGTCCTGGGATCGAGCCCCACATTGGGCTCTCTGCTCTTCGGGGAGCCTGCTTTCTCCTCTCTCTCTCTGCCTGCCTCTCTGCCTACTTGTGATCTCTGTCTGTCAAATAAAAATAAAATAAAATAAAATAAAAATAAAGTGTATCTTTTCAAAAATGCCTAACTTCTCTGCGGTCAGCAGGAATGAAAGAACCAGCAGGCATCCCTGGAATATCTCATTTAAATGTCCATGTCCCTCACTGGACAGTGAGCTCTAGGAGGGCAGGAATAGGGTCTTTTTCTTCCTTGTAACCTCAGGGTTTAAAAGAGTACTTGGCACACAGGCGCCCCACTAACATTAAACAAACAAACCCAGTAAAATTATACCTGGCATTGACTGAGGAAACGATCCCACCAAGGGACTGTAAAAGTCTTAAGCCCTGTCGGGGAAGCCCTCCTGTCACAGCTGGGAAAGGTGGGCTGGGAGAGGCGCGCTCACCTCTCGCTCTCGTCTGCTGCCTTCTCAGCCTCCTCCAGCTTCTGCAAAGCTGTTGCCAGTCGCTCTTGGGCACGATCCAACTCTTCCTCAACCAGCTGGATGCGTCTGTTCAGAGAAGCTACATCGGCTTCAGCCTAGGCAGAGAGAGGGAAAGGCCTCTCAGACCCGGAGAGAAGGCAAGCGCGGTGTCTTCAGGAAGTGGCAGAGCCCGAAACACCTGTCTCAGATGGGAAGCCTGGCCCTGTGGGGAGCTACCTTCAAGTGCAGCCGGTGCCCGGGGCCACTCTGGAGCTGGAGGAGGCGGGGCTGCGTTGATCCAATACCGTGAACACACACACTGGTGTGTTTACACACGCACCATCACAGGGACTGTAAGCAAGTGCGCTCTTGCTGGGTTCCCTCCACAGAACTGGCCCTACCTGACCGCCCTACCTGACCGCCACCTCACTCATGGGGGCCCGAGGGCAGGCTCGGCTACACACCATAAGAGGAGGACAGTCAGAAACCAGATTCAGGGGTCTGCATTCTCCTTTCTCCTGACCACTTGCTCCAAGGGTTCTCATAAAGGAACTAAAATGTTTGAGAATTCAGCCGTTCTAAAATATACACCATAAAGATGCCACAAAATCCAGTAACTGCCCCTCCCCCACCCTCTTCTCAGTAACCCCTGCAGGACTGGGTCAGATGGAACAGGGCCAAGACAAATTTCCCATGTGTTTCTGAGATAAGCTTACTGGCATTTCTTACGAGGCTGCTACAAGAAAAGTTTCAAACTCCTTAAAAGAAAAGCAGTATAGAGACAATTTTTATTGGTATCTGTATCTGAATTAAGAAGTTTCTTTTTTGGGGATGCAACGATTACCTACTATTGCAGGCGCTTGCTACTGGGAGCCTCAGAACACTTGGAAGGCTGTGACGGTCCCTCATACACACTGGCATTGGGGTCTGTTTAAATACCACACATGGAAGTCAAAGCCAGCACTTACCAATCAGATACCACTTTCTTGTTTGCATCCACTTTTATGTGCTTATCACGGGGTGACAAGGTTTTCAGGACACTTGAGAGTTTTCTAAAGATTACAATACATACTTAGGCACCCATGCGAGTTCTATCTACATTCCTATCTTCTTTACTCAACAGGAAGCTTCTTACATGTAGGGAGTCACAGCTTTCTGCACAGGATACAGGCTCAGTGAATGTCTACTGAATAAAACAAGTAAAATCAACCTAATTTAAACAAAACCAACTTTCTTAGCTCATGGACCCATGATGTACACGATCTGAAAGGCACATGTAGTTAGAGAGAGGCTGTGATTATGGCCTTAAATGAAATGAATGTGAGAACATCCAGCTCTTTGCTCATCAGGATTTATAAAATTTTAAATACCAAGTTTTGTCTGGGAAAGAGGTGATTAGGGCATCTCCAACTGTGGTGAAGGACTCGCTCCATAAAACATTGAGATACACTTTCATCTCGTTAAAAATTAGCTATGTAGTAAAAATCAGCTAACGGAGACAGGGAGTAGGGCAAAAGGGAAACAGAATCTGAGGACAGTTTACAACCACACTGGCTACAAGGTAAATCCTTACTGGGTTCTGCTAAGTCTGACCAGCTGGTGAGTATGGTTTTTTCTAAAGGACGGGTAAGGGCAATAGGGACAATTTCTTATGTACAAGAAACTGTCTTTTAGCTCTATTTTTTAAAAAACTGGAAGGAAGTATACATGAAGGGTATACTTTGGGTCAGGTCTGCTTTGTTCACTTTTCTGCATTTCCATTCCTAAATTCTAATCCCTTTATGAAGGTGGGGGAGGGGGGAGATAAGCAAGCAAGTTGCAAAGTTGAAAACAAAAATGAAGAACAAAAACAAAAATACTGTAGTACAATGTCTACGTCAGGTATTCAAAAGTATTTCTCTCCCCCACCTTCTTTCATTATTATTTCTTTTAATATGAAGGCAAGTATCTTTGTTACAGGTGCTGGGGCCAGAGAAATGTCAGCAACATTTTCCAAATGTTTTCTTGTAGCCACTACCTGCTAAGTTTCTGCTTTGTGTTTCATCTGGGCCCCAAACTTGAGAACTTTTGTAGTCACAGAAAAAGACGACTATTTCTGCTCTAGGGAAAGGACCTTCTGGGTGACAGGGCAATCTAGGTCCTCAGCTCCTCATGTGGCTGAGGCACAAGAGAATAAGGAAACCGTATCCCATGCTCGTTCCTGTCTCTGTACGCAAGATCTCCCTGAGAAGTCCCCCCAACAATCTGTATCTTCCCCCTTATTGCCTCCCACTCTAACATTCCCTCCTTTAGTTCTGGACCCAGTTTTACAAATGTCACTAACTCTTTCCATGGGAGCATGTTGTAAAAACTTAAGACTTCCTGACATTATGAGTTGTGTCCTATAGGAACACCAGCCCATATAGCTTCACATAGGGCACCCAAGCAACAATTGGGAATGGAAGTCTGTTTTTGGAGCTAGGACTGTACGCACACAGAGAACACACCTGTGGGTGGCTCACAAAATGGGGTCTCAACTGATTAGCTGAGAGAGTCCCTAGGCATCATTTAGCAGTTCCCACAGCTGGCTGAGTGTCAGAATCCACAGGAGGTGTGCATTAATAATGCAAAGTTCCAGGCCCCATTCCTAGAGATTCTGATTCAGCAGATCAAAGGGGAGGGCAGGCTCTGCAATATAAATAAGCAACCAGTTCCATTCCTGCACCTTCTCCATCCCACCACCCACAGAAGCTGGCTAATCCTGTGCAAACCACTCTCTGAGGTCTCTGTTCAATAGAGAGGAGAGGGATCTTTGATTCAGAGGGATGACTATGCTAGGGCCATCACGGCGAGACAAGACTAAAACCCCAGTGGCCTGGGTCCTCATGTGTGGGCTCTGTCACTTCTCATGGTCTCCAAGGATGTCACAGCAGCCCTGGAACTAGACGTTCTCACTCCTGGCACTTTCTCTCTTCCTATATCAGAGTGGGAGGTCCTCCACAGCTTCCCCTACCACAACTCCCCTTTAGAAGAAAGGCTTCTGTGACAGAGGCCAGCCAGGACTAGAGAGTTCTGTATTGAATACCATCCACTAAACAAGTCTTCTCAGTCCTTTCTGAAATAAGGTATATGGTATTACATTAAAAAACTTCAACACACAGCACCCATGTGTGACACCTCCCTTATGGACACAGAGCATTTGCTCTCAAGCCAGGAAGCCAATGCCTGCTGCCCCTGAGGTGTCCAGGATAGGCACAGGTGCTTGTAGGCTACCACTGGGACCTGAGAGCAGTGTCTGGGGTAAGTCTATCCCCACGAAAGCTTTCCCTGGGAAAAACCTGGATTCTCACTGGCTTCTCAGGTCCTACCATACTGGTATGATTACAGTGCTGTCTGGGTCCCCAGAATTCAAATTAAGTTTAATTCCACAAATGAATTAAGAACACTTCCTTCTCTTATTTTTACTTGCACGTGCATTGTCTGTGTGCGTGCATGCACACGTGTATGTGTGTATTTGGGGTTATGCCTTGTGTTAAAAGGCCCCTATCTCTCACCTTCACTAGCTTTTATTTCTGGTGTTTTCTAAATTCTGAGGTTTATTGAGGTATTCTCTATGGCTCCGTTCATCACAGAACCTGGGCAGTCTACTTAAGATCTAACCTGAGATTACATTTGCCAGTCCAAGCCCATAGCCACATGAGTATCTGCTACTTTAAAAGCACATACAAATAACAAGGCGTTTGGGAAGGGGCAAGACCCCCGAAGCAGATTATTTCCAGACATGGAAGTCACCCTGATTGTGCTGGGTTAGCTTCTTCTAACAACGGGCCCATGTTTTTCCCACTGCTGGTGGAGTCTTTCAGTTTGGGATGCTGGTTTCTTTTATTTCAAAAGTGCTATTGTGTCTCAATATGTAATGAGCTCCTCAGAAAAGAGACTGCTATATTAGCAAAGGCTACCAATTATCTTCCTGCAAGATCTGTTGTTAACCACCAGACACTTTGCAGTTATGCCTGCCCTGTCCCCTCACCCAACCCAAAAGTACAAGCTACCTACACAGAAACCAAGGGCAGGCACACCACTCCCCCGACCCAACACAGTACCACATGGAAATCAACGGTATGGCCCCCTCAATACAGCAAAATATTACTCCAAATCAGATTTGAAAGAAAACTTTTACAAGGCCTAGATTTTCGTGAAATCCAGATGTTTTAGCCAAAACAACAACAAAAAACAACCAAAAAAACCCCACAAAAAACCCCAAAAGTAATGATTTTTACATTTAAAAAAAAGTATTATAGTTAAGATTATTAAGAAAAAAAATATCTGTAGGAAAATAACACGATATCCTAAAAAGTGATCCTCCAGAATACATCTTCAAAGTCCTGCCTGAACCAGAGTGGAACATGAGATGATCAAAGGTCAGGCATTTTTATTTCACGCAAACTGTAGTTATACAGAGAAGGTTTCACTCAACTTGCTGTGTAAGACCAAGTGACTACGGCCAAGTTAAACTTCTGCCCTTATATGGTAAGCAGAGGGGGAAAAAAAACCACTGATGACATTAAGGGGCACTCCCATGGATAACAGATAAACACAACCTCCTCTATCTGTGCCAAAGCCTGTAATTTATGAGGCATATTTGTATAATGAGGGAGAACGGACATGAACAGGGCATTGTAGTGCCCTTGCCTTGCCTACATATGAAAACAGAAATCATGAGTGTATATTCCAGTTACTGCCAGTAACTGGGGGTGCCAATGTGAGCACGAAGCACACCCTCGAGCCTCCTGGTCTCAGAGATATTTACCAACTCAAAAGTGAGAGATGGCAGGAGATTTCTGTAAATTGGCTACTTCCCACGATTTAATAAAATGACCAGTTAAAAACCTACAGGCTACAACTTTAAGTCTCCTTGTTTGCTGGATACCAGAAAGGAGGAAAGACTGGCTCCTTCCTGCTACTTTTTCCTTTGATAATGACAAAAAAACCATGCAAAACCCTAGTGGGTCACAAGATCCAGAGTCAATCATTATATCAAGCAAAGTATCCTCATTCCAACACTTTGAAGGGCCCACACACCTTGGAAAAACAAACCAGTAGGAAATAAGCGATAGCCAATTTTTCCAAGGTAAGTGCTGGCATAATAGGGCCAATTAACTACAGCATGTCTGAACTCTCGAGAATCAGAATTTAGGGCCAACTCTGAAAACATTTTTTGCAGTGGCTCATGATTCTGTCACTAACCCTGTATCTTTGCTGCCAAGAGAAAATGACTAAGCTTAACTCACAGCTCTGACCACTACCAAGAGACTGCCGTCAATAAGCTACCTCTTAGGTTCCAGATGCAGAAGTCAGGAGCAACTCTCAATCTGAAATGGTCTCTTCAATGGTCGGATTCAGCCCTCAAATCGCTACCTTTAAAGGTTCTGTGTCCAGTCACCTGGATAGAGTGTTTTCCAAATTACTTACAAAAAACAGAACCAATTAAACCACTTAAGGGACACCTGGGTGGCTCAGTTGGTTAAGCGCCTGCCTTGGGCTCAGGTCATGATCCCAGGGTCCTGGGATACAGTCTCACATTGGGCTCCTTGCTCAGCAGGGTGCCTGCTTCTGCCTCTGCCTGCGGTTCTCCCTGCTTGTGCTCACTCTCTTGATCTCTCTCTCTATCACATAAATAAATAAAATCTTAAAAAAAAAAAACCACTTTAAATACAAAACTCTGAAAAGAACAAAAGCATCTTTAGCCAACGGGCAAAAGTAGGAAGACTACTGTTACAAAAACGATGCACAAAAGAGAAGATGCATGGAAGAGTAACAACGTGCCCCTCATGAAGTTAATCTGCTTCGAACATCAGTTGCTGGGGTAGGAGTCGATATAAGGCGCCTCTGGATAGGGCCACACATTCCCTTTCTTAGGAGGGTGAGGGGAGTTCTACCGACTTCCACCAATGATACCATTTCAACCAAACATCTTCCCCAGTCTGCCCATGTCCTCTCTCCAAGTTCCAAAAGAAAAAAAATTATTGACTAAAAGCATGTATATGGAGTGTTTTCAGATGTAGTGAAACGAGCAGGCCATTTTTAAAGACCCTCTGATAGGTGGTGAACCAAAGGCAAAGCGGCAACGAGCAAAGCCAAGTGCTGTGCAGTTTTAACACCAGCTGACACTTAGCACTTACTCTGCTGTGCCCAACAGCACTGTGACTTCTTTACGTAAACTAAATCCCTTCGCCACCTAAACAGGCAAGAACTACTAGGATTATGCACATTGTAAAGTTAGGGATCTGAGAGACTGAAAAGTTTATTTGCCCAGTGTCTCACAGATAGTAAGTAGCAGAAACCAGAATTCAAATTCTGCCAGTCTGGGTCGAGTTCTCATTCTTATCCATCATGTTCTATTAGTTTTAAAGGTTAAAGGACAGTAGTTAGCCAATAAGAGAGGAAACTGCAATCAGTTTATTGCCCTGTCAAATTCAGACACATCTATGCAATCCCTGCTGACTCGGTCTCAAGAAAATTATCTTTTCCTTATTCACTTCCTGACTCCTGTCTGCATTTTATCTGAAATTTCCTCTAGTTAGGGCTTCCTAAGTGAACCCATTTGCTTCTATGTATTTCATGCCAAACAGGTCTTGAAGTTCCCGCAGCCATATTGCCATTACCAACACCTAACCAATAGGATTTGCTCAACTCAGAATGGGTCCATATTAAGCACAGCTGGACACCATATTATGCTTGCCATAATATTCCCAAGGTGTTTGAGTATGCTGATTTGAAACACACACTCAAAAACCAACAAATAGCAAATGCCTGGACTACCTCTGTTCCTGTCTGTTGGATACATTTATTTGCCTTAGAAGAAAGGAAGGAAGCCACCAGGTATTACACTCAGCATGGGGGAGGGGGAAGCCGGCAAGAGAATACACCCAATAATTGTTGGCATTTGGCCAACTTTTTTTCAATACTCGGTAACAAAGGAATGGCTGTATAAGACCGCTAGGAAGGAGAGATGGTTAATACAAAGGGAAAGGTGAACAGGTCTTATACTGTGTAAGTCAGAATCTGGCGCTATCAATGTCTCAACCACCACAAAGAAATAGGCTTCCAGAAAACCGATGATCAACGGGGATGGTGGAGTTTAGCATCCCCAGGCCCTAAAGTCTGGCAGTACCCCAGACTTGCCCTGTCAGCGTCCCTTTCCAAAGGAACGGATTTCCAAAAGGATTTCCCTCTTCCCTCCCCACCCTTCGAGTAAATACGGCTAACAGCGCAAAGTGCACATCCCGGGGGACCCAAGACACCCGGACCGAAAGCAAATAACCCCAAAATAGAGCCCTTTCTGGGAAACTGGTGCTTCCAGAACCTTCTCAACACCACTCCTGCTCCCCCTCCGGGCTTTTACTTTAAACCAGCGAAGATGGAAAAAAAGGGCTGAGAAGAACAGGCAAGGCCGCTCCCTAGAACCAGGCGCCAGCTGCCCCAGGTGCGCCAGGTGCATTCCCGGAGGCGTTGAGGGCAGGGGCAGGTAGACTATGGAGGGCCCTGCACCTCGCAGTGGGCCCGACTGCGGGGGAGGCCCTCTGGGTCGGGGTGGGTGGGCGATGGGTGGGTCCCTTACGGTCTCCCTCAGCTTCCTCTCGTAGTCCAGCTCGCGCTGCAGACTGCCCGCGCGCTCCTCCGCGGCGTCCGCCTGCTCCTGCAAGCTCCGGATTTTCCTCCGCACCGCCTCCAGCGAGCTGCTCCCGGCCATCACTCCGGGCGGCGGCGGCGGGCTGGCGGGCAGGCTGCGGTGCGAGAGGCCGGCTGCTGCGCTCCAGCCGCCGCTGCCGCACTCCTGAGCGCCCGGCCGCCCCGCCCAGGCCGCGCCGCGCAACGGCGGCGCCCCCAGCGGCCCAGGACCAGCCCGGAAGTCGCGGTCTCCCGGGCGGCGCAGGCGAACCGCAGGCGGGTGCGCGAGCGCCGGGGGCGGGCACAGCGGCCGGGGCGGGGCACGCGCCACGGACCCCGGGAATTTGCAAACCTCGGGAGATACTGCGCATGCTCGCGGCAGCCGGGCGGGCGGAGGCGGTGGGCACGCTGGGGGACACCTGGAGAGCAGAGCACCGCCCGGCGGCCAGCGTGCCAGGAATTTTACTTGGACTCCCAGCGGCTTGCCTTGGTTCCCCGGTGACCCGGGGTAACGGACCTGGCTGCTAAGGGCGACGGTGCCGCCTACTGGCGGCGGGAGTTACAGATTCCCAAGCCAAGAGGGAGAGAAGCTGAGAGAAGGGTTTGGGGCCTGAATGTGTCCCCAGAGGGACAATTCCTCGTTGCAGAAAACCCCAGCACGCAAGATCCTAACCACAACAACCTTCCTCCCTCACCAAACTTGCAAAGTGAAAGCCACTAACATACTGCATTGTGATTAAATCTTCTTCTAAATACATCCTTTCTAGGTTCGAATCCAGCTCCTAGACCTCTCCAGGCTGTTGACTTGGGCCAAATAACTTGACTTTTCTAGGCTTCATCTATAAAAGTGGGGTTAATAGTAGTACTTTCCTCACAGGGCTGTGGCGAGGATTATGAAATCATACAAAGCACTCAGCACCACACATTGTGCATAAATGATCGCTTTCGCGATAAAGATGCAGGCACTGTCTTAAGGTTCAGGCGGGGGCGCATAACCAGCTGTGTTCTCAGAGCCCCGAGCCTCTTGGGGACTCACTTTCCTTTCCATAAAGACAATCATCTGGAGGGTCTCTTACACTTCCGAACGTCTTTGGTTTGAGTTCAGCCTCAGATCTTTTGGAATCTGACCAATTCTGGGTTGGACTGGGATGCCTTTCAAAGGCACAGCCGTGAAGGCTACAGAACCCTATGAGAGCCTCTGACTACAGCTGGATGAAAACCCAATCTCTGGGAACGGTCCTCTGCCAATCCTCCCTCTGGGGTGCATTTTTAGATGCCTTCTAGATCTCATGGCTTTCTTCCTCACCTTTCTCACAGGAGGTCCTTCATGTCAGTTTCTGATTAAGTATGGGAATAATGAAGAAAAAAAAATACAATCCCCCCTCAAAGCCCTAACAACAACCCTCCTCTTTTGCTCCACTCCCCCCCCCCCCCAATTTTCTTCGGACTCTGTCACAGTCTCCCTGGAGACTCTCACAAACCTCAGCATGTGCCCTCACGTCCTGTAGGTGGAGCCTCTCGCTTTGTTTCCATACAGTTCATCTGGTCAGGCAGGAGTTACAACTCCTCCCCTAGAGGAGTACCAGACCGTGAGTGGGCCTCCAACTTTGAAGGTGGAGGAAGGGGGTGTCTCGGGGCCTCCAGGAGAAGCCAGGGAAACTGCTGGACATTTGCAAGTGCTCTCGGCAGCCAACTAATGACTTAATGTCCTGCTTTTCAAACACCTGGGAAAGACAGTTTCAGGTGAGTTCATTTTCATGCTGATGTCATTATACAAGAGTTTAGGACAGTTCTCAACCTTGGCTGCACATTTAAAAAATACTAATGCGTGGGTTCCACTCCCAGAGATTCTGATTTAATTGACCTGGGATGCAACCTGGATTCGGGGTTTTAAAACCACCCTAGGAAAATTCTGTTTACATAAGGTTGAGAATTACTGATTTAGGAAGCAAAAACCTACAGGGAATAAAGACTCACATACTGCAAATATTATATACATCACAATTATTGGGGAAGGGTTGAGGGGCTGGTGAGAAAATGGAGTCCTGGATCCCCTTTAGGCTCATTTAGGCGGAACACCAAAAATTTCACACCAAAAGCTACCTTGTGAATTACAACTGTTTATGCCAGGAAGCCCCCTCCTTGTGGAATAAGATTTGAAAAGTATGTTGGTAAATAAGCAGAAAAATATTTTTAATAGCAGGAAAAAAATGAAAATGTTTTTACACTGGTGAGTAATGACAGTGAAGTATCCCAATTCCAAATGTAGTATGATTCTACCTCAGGAAGCTGACCTGCTACCTCCCTCTTTTTCCAGTGTTATCAGTCTCTTCCTCCTGAAGTCTTGCCTATTTTTACTAGTTAGGAATCACTTTAAATATAGCTTTTCTCGGGTGCCTGGGTGGCTCAGTGGGTTAAAGCCTTTGCCTTCGGCTCAGGTCATGATCCCAGGGTCCTGGGATCAAGCCCCACGTCGGGCTCTCTGCTCAGCTGGGAGCCTGCTCCCTCCTCTCTCTCTGCCTGCCTTTCTGCCTACTTGTAATCTCTGCCTGTCAAATAAATAAAATCTTTATGAAAAAAATATATAGCTTTTCTTCGCAAATGTCCTTCAACATCCCTACAGGTTCCAGACAACCTAAAATGTCTTAAAAGGGAAGACAATCAATATATTACCAAAAGAAAGAAAGAAAGAAAAGTACCATATTAGGGATAGTTTTCCGGTAGGGAAAAAAAAAAGGAACCAAAACTGTTTCAGCCCCTGCTAACCACGCCTCCCCAGGTGGCTTTAAATACCCTCATTTTCACTGCAGCCCCACCTCATTCCAGCATTCCCTGAAACAAGACTTTTCCATAAAGACATGATAGCACCACATAGTTAAAATAATTATGATCTTTTTTCCCTTTAAGAGTTGTAGTAGCTTTTTTCTCTTTCTCTTGCCTTCAGTCTTACTGGGCTATTTTCAAATTCTCTGCATTCTTTTCCTTATAAGGAATATCTCTCCTTGATCTATCAGCGGCTCTTTTGAAAAAAGCTAAATAAACGTCCTGCTGGAGAATTTGGGGGAGACAGACATCCTCCATTTAACCTTATACGGAGCAGACATCTGATCTATATTATACAGAGCAGGCGCAGAGTTATGTGTATTTTTTGGCTCGGTTTCTGAAGCCAGGTAGTTTGTAACTTTAATGTTTTAGCTAAGTTGGTGCTTCTGTGAACCCCCTTTCCAGTAATCTTGACGGCCATTGATTTGTCGATTCTCAAGGTTTTATGTCTGGATTTCTCATTTACAAAGCATGCTTGGAGATCACACTTTAAGCCTTTCAAGCCACAAAAAGCTGTTACTGGTTTCAAGACCCAAGACCCTCCAGCAATTTGCATTTCACACTCATACAAGAAATTCTGCCATTGTGCTTGGTAGTTCAGCTTCTGGGCACAGCTTTCCCTGGTGCTCATACATTCTTGGAATTGTTACTAACTTCCCAAGGAATTCTTTCCTAATTGGGCCTCTAGCCTTAATGAGCTTCTACAATGGAATCCAACAGTGTGAAAAGAAGTCTTTCCTTTGGAAGTCTAATGCTTGGCTTGACTTATGGGGCAGAAGAGGGAGGCTCTTCAGCGAAAAAAGATTCCAAAGCGCAGTGGGCAAAGAGCTGGTAGTTTTTGCAGTGTGTGTATCACCGCTGAAACTATGTGGTGGTTGTCAGAAGGCTGACAGGTGGGGGTGGGGCAAGCAGGAGGGGCAGGGGGCAGTTAGCTCACTATACCATATAAAGCACTGAGCTATATATAACTCTCGGGGTACTTTCAGGATCAGCGCTGTCAGACTGCAGACCCAAGCAAGTATCATCTTCCCAGGCAGATCTTAAGGGCTGGATTAAGGCTTCCCTAGTAAGAAAGGAGGACTCAAGGGCCGCTGCACCCCAACATCGAGCTCAGCCTTCTAAGTCAAAGTAGCACCATGCCATTCCTTCCCTTTAGAGCCAGGCTCTCTGTATCCTGACTAGACTCACCATGGAAAACCAGGCATTCCCACCCACCAGATACATACAGCAAAGGAAAGAAGGCAAAGAAAACCAGGCATTCTGTTTGCACCAACCTTGGTGATGACACCTCAGAGGTTTTCTGCCACGGGGGAGGCAAGGTTCACCTCCAGCATCCAATTTCAGCCACTCCACTGCCCAGCCTGTCACCCACCCACCTCCACCCCCAGGAGTGGGAAAGAAGGAGAAAAAGAGGAGTGGATGAAATATAAATGAATGTGTGCAACAGAAGTCTGAGGCAGCATCCAGTGCTCTGAGCCATGTCAGGGCTGTGTGCGGGTGTCCAGCAGGAGGAGGTGACCCTCTTCCATTGCTCTTTGGCTACTGTGGTGACCATAGGGTAGGCACTAGGCAGGAGGGGAGGGAGGTAGTGTGTGCATGCACTTACGTCCGTGGCCTTTTTTTCTGCCAGCTCCAACTTCTCCTGGGCATCTTTGAGAGCCTCGGAGTATTTGTCCAGTTCATCTTCAGTGGCCTTGAGTTTCTTTTGCAGCGACACCAGCTCATCTTCCAGCTGGGAGTTGGCCGTGGGGGACGGGGAGGGGTGGGGGTGGGGTGCAGCAGGCAGCGTGATCCCGCAGGGGAGGGGTGTGGGTGCACAGAACCAGAAGGACAGGGACAGCGGGAGAGAGAGGGAAGGACAGGGAAGGAGAGAGAAAGAGAGAGAGAGAGAGTTAGCCATTCGTGCGCCGCGCTACGCCGCGCGCCCTCGGTACCTTGGCGGCGGCCTCATCCGCGGCCAGGAGGCTGTCCTCCGCCTTGTGCAGCTCCTCCAGCACCCGGTCCCGCTCGTCCTCCGACGCCCGCAGCAGCTTCTCCTTCGCCGCGATGTCCTCCTCGAGCTGGGGGGCAGCGGCGGGCGGGCGCGGGTGGCCGGCACGGACCGGGTGTTAGACACACACAACACACGGGCGCCTGGTTGGCTGGGGCCCCTGGCTTGGGGCGCCGCCGACTTGGAGTTCAAGGGGCTCTAGGTAACCTCTTCTCTCCTGAAGCTGGAACCGCACGGTGGCCCACCCTGCACCCCCACCTCCCCGCGGGACGAGTCTCCCGCCGACGTCTCAGCGGGCTCAAGTCGACAAGTGGGGTGCAGAAAAACGCCCCTGCGTCCCTGGCCTTCGGGCCGTACTCTCTATTCTGTCCCATCTTTGTTCCTAAGAAAAAACTTCATGACTCCCCCCACCCCCGCCCCCCGCCCAGTCTCTATCCCTGTTGAAGCTTTCATTCTTTCCAGTCAAAAGTCCAGAAAAATGTCTAACACCTTCTGGACTCGATTTCCCTCAACACCCCCCCAATCCAACATTGATCCCCAACCCTGAGAATCAAGTGCCTCTAGGACTTGAGATGACTTCGCGGGCTCTGGAAAGCAGAGGAGGGAAATAAATGTCCCCAGACGAGACCAAAAAGTTAGAATTAGCCCGAGTCTTGCTCTTCCCCTCCCCCTTCTCAGCTGCGCGCCCCTGGCCGCCCAGGAGTAGGGGGGTGGCTCCCCCCATCCTCGAGGTGAGCGGCCCGGAAGGGGTGCCAGGCGCCCAGGGCTCGGGGGCACCCGGGCGGGCGCAGGACTGGGGACGCGCAGACCTGCTTGCTCCTGTCCTCCGCCGCCTTCTTATCGGCTTCGGCTTGCTCGGCTCGATCCAAGGCGTTCTCCTTGTCGAGCTTGAGCATCTGCATCTTTTTCTTGATGGCGTCCATGGTGGCGGTGGCGAGGGGCCCTGGGGCTGCGGCGGGAGCTGCGAGGCGAGTGCACGGTGGGGCGGCCGAGCCGGAGTGCGAGCGCGGAGCCGCCTGCTGCTCCCAGATATGTACTTTCCCAAGGGGGCGACCGCATTCCTCGAGACAGCCAATACTTTTTTGGAAAAGCTTTTTTCTCCTGCCCCCTTCCCCCCTCTCCTCCCTCCGCCCCCTGCCCCCTCCCCCGCTCCTTCCCGCGGGGGCCGCGCGCCCATTCGCTGCCGCCTGCCGGCCTCCCAGTTGACGGTGGATATGACTATATATGGGGACCCGAGCCGCCGAGGCGGCCGCCGGGCGAGGCCGCCTTGTTTCCAAACCTGCGCGCCAGGGAGAGGTTGCCGAGGCCTCGCTGGGGCTGAGCCGGGCCGAGGCGCTGACCTCTGCCATGTGCCCTCCGCGCCCTTTCCTCCCGGGGCCCACGCCCCGCCATCGGGGTCCCCAGCCCGGCCTTCCCGAGCACCCCCCTCCGCCCCGGGAGGCCGGGGGAGTGGAGCAGGTAGTGGGTGCGCTTCGCCCTGGGGGGGTCGCCGGACCCCGGCGCTCTCAGCATCCCGCCCAGGGGGCCTTCTAGCGGCCGCCGCGCCCGGCCCCCGGCCTGCGCTTTCCCCGCACCCGCCCCCAGCTTACCCCCTACGCGGCTCTCAGCTTGCCAGGTGTCATCTGGGAGATCCCTCTCTAGTGGAGGGAAGGGAGAGTTGAGAGGAAGACCTGGGGGAAGGCCTCCTGAGACTTTCCTGCTGGTGAGGGTAGGATGTCTGGGAATCTCTCTTCTGTGCGCTGTTCTCCCCAGAGGAAGGACAAAGACTTTAGGGACAGGGGACCCAGTTGGCTTAGGTGCATGTTCATGTGCCTGTGTGTGGTGGTAGAGCAAAGGGTAGGCTGTGTGTGTCTGTGTGTAGGTGGGTGGGTGGGACAGGGGGTGGATGATCCCTGAGGTGCTTCCAGATCTAACTTTGTCATTATTCCTGCACTGATTTTAGGGAGTCAGCCTTTTTCCATGTTCAGATGCTCAGATACTAGGTTGCCGCAAGGCTGGCCAAGCGTTATCCCAGCTAAGTCATTGTATCCACAGCCATAGCCCCGAGGAGGGATCAGGTCCAGGTGTGTATAGTGAGCTCTGCTTGGAGGCAGGAGGAGTTCCCCTCCATCTCTCACTTTTTCCCAAGGGGGAAAAGCCCATTCTTTTTAGAGCTTTGGTGGCAGGGGAAGAAAGGGGGCTTCCCTAGGACCCTGTCTGACACTGGCTGACACAGAGTTGGTGAGGGTCTTGTTAACAGTCCCTACAGAGTAATTCACAACCTGTACTACATGGATACTGAATATTCCCCAGACGGTGTCTGAGTGGATTAGGCAGGCCAAACAACTTGTAAGTCCTTCAGAGAATGATCAAGTTCCTCTCCAGGATTTTATCAGGTTTCTTCCACTAACCCAACTGCCCAGGCAGGAAAAAAATACCCTGACCTAACGGTCAGAACATTAGACCTGTGTGCATAGGAGCTGCCTGGCACAGAAATTCACCAGGACCCTTTAATCACCATATGTCCGCCCAGTGAATGGAGCACAGAAAAGGTTCAAGGCCTCTGGGCAGTAGACAGATGAATGGACCACAGGGAGCTGACTCCCTAGCTTGGAGCTCAGCAGAGAGGGCAAGAGTAGGGACTCAGGAGATAGACTACAGATTCCAAAGCTGGCCTGGCTACCTCCTTGCAATGCAAAGGGGCTCTTTAAGCCCCTGTTTTCTCTTCTGTAAAAGTAGGTCTTTAAAAGTCTTCCTCCTTAGGGTTGTCACAAGGATGAAAATGAGACCAAGAGTGAAAAGCATTTGTCTAGCACATAGCAAAGTGCTCCATTGATAGTGGCTCTTCGGGTGGCAAACAGCATTTCTCCTCTCTGGGACTCCATTTTCTCATCTATGAAACTAGACAGCTGAACTAGAGAAACTCCTGGAGAGATCATATATATTACTGACTTTCCCCCATTGTGCCTAATAGAGCAGAGAAACTCGTTAAAGTTTCCTTAAATGTCTGGTGCTACAGATAATTCATCGAACACACTGTTGGTGAGTGCCTTCTATGTACTAGGCAGGCACTAAGCTCTGGGAATCCAAAGTGAGTAAGACATGTTCATGCTCTCCAGGTGTTCAGCATGAACAGGGGTAGAAGAATTCAGAGGAAGAAGACCTAGAAATCACCAGGGGTCATAGCAGACAGAAAAAAAACTTCTGAAACGTGGTGATTTTTAAACCCATTTTAGAGGGGCACATGGGGGGCTCAGCTTGTTAAGCATCTGCCTTTGGCTTCAGGTCATGATCTCAGGGTCCTGAGATCCAGGACCTGCTCAACAGGGAGCTTCTCCCTCTCCGTTTGCTGCTCCCCCTGCTTGTGCTTTCTTGCTCTCTCTCTCTCTCTCAAATAAATAAATTTTTTTTTAACTGATTTTAGAGGAAGGGTAGCAGTTAGGGAGAAGAGTATTGTATGAGCCAAGAGAAAAACAAGGAATGTTTGATGGTGGCTGGACAGTAGGTTTATTTGGGGGGTGAACTGGGACATGAGACTGGAAAGATCATTGGGGGGGCATATGGGACTTGAATCTCAAAGTTCACATGTTCAGCTCTTCTTGTGTGGGTTGAAGCCATCCACTTCTGTTCCCCTTCCTTCACCTCTGTGTTTGGAAGAGGAAAACCGTGGTGTCCAAGTGTAGAAATAGAGCTGCATAGAGCCAATTTTTAAAAAATCCCATACTACCGTGTCATTGACCGATAGACTGATGGGTTAACTTAGCAGGTCCCTGGACTCCATAATTTCCATTTCACCCCTGTTGAGAGTTTCCTCCATAAATAGCCTGACAGCCAAACCCCACCCAGCTTGATGGACTGCACATCCGTGACTTGTCATGCAGACCCAGGACAAGCAAACATCATGACTTAACTCAAACAATTTCTTCCATATGGGACAAGTCTTCTGGTGGTTGGAGAGGATCAAGAGGGCTGGGCTGGACAGCAGCATGCTACAGTGTCTATCCCTGTTCCCAGCAGACTGGCCATGACTCGGGGACAGACTATAGGCTAAGCAGGGACTAGGTTGCAGCCTCTCAGACAGAAGGACTGGGCTACTCAGCTTCTCTCTCACTGCACTTTGAATGAAGGAACATGGAAAATATGAATCATTAGCCGTGGCTGCTGAAACAAAAGGGGTTTGCAGTCTTGGGCTGAGATGTCTTGAATGAGGGTAATTAAGGCCATTCATGCATATTTGGGCTTTCTCTCCAATCACAGTCTTGGTAGGATTGCTCATCCCCACCCAGCTAAGTTAGTTGTGGTCAATGACTTGTTTTGGCTCAGGAAATGTGAGCAGAAGTGACATATGGTGGACACGTTAAGAGCACATGCCTCCTCCTGTTTCTTTTACTAGACAGTCGCTGCTCTGTCATTTGGGGTTCCCAAGTAGCTATGGTAAGAGGAATTAACCTTCTCCCCCAACTAAATCTTGGTGGACATGTAGCCAGAGTGAGATATAAACTTTGGCTATTTTAGGCCACTGAGATTAGGGGTTACTTCTCTTGACTAATACACTAGAATAGGCCGTGTATCCTCTAAGTTATGAGGAAGTAGAGAAATTCGGTTATGGAGAAAGAATGGAACAGACTTACCAAGATAAACACAAAGACCATGGAGAGAAAGAGATTGGGAGAATCTGATCATATTTCAGTTCCAAAGGTCCTTATAATAACTCTCTTTTTTTCCTGGGGTAACATGAGAGAGTCTGTGTTCTTTGAAAGTAAAAAGCCAACCAAATCATGCTGGTGGAGAAGCCTGCACAACAAACTTGGCTCCAAGCTTTTGTGTGGACACTAAAAGCGTCTGTGGAATTTCCAGATTACTCCAGGTCTTGGTATCAGTCATTTCTCAATAAATGTTTGTTGAATGACGGTTTATTGGCTATTAGTCATACGAGTAAGTAGGAGAAACAATACCCGGAAGGAAAGATAACAAAGTGAGGTGCAAAAGTTTCATCTCCATTGGAAATAAGGACTCCATGGTTTATTTTCTGAAGAATAAATGTAAGTATTGTGCTAGGGTAGCACAAACGTCCCTCAAATATTTTGCACACCTTTGGTGTGCAAGGGGTTTAACTAGAGTTTGTGAGGCTAAAGCAGGTGAAAAGAAACATGGATCTTTTCCTCCAGGAAAATATGTATGTTGCTGATAAAACCCTCTCTCTGGGGGTCATTTAATGTCCATTTCCCACAGTGTTATGACCATTGTCCCAAATGCTGTCTGGGCCCCCTCTAGCTATGAGGATCACATATCTCAGGTTTTCTTGGAAAGCTTTAATATTAAATATACTGTTCCTTTACCCCCATAAGAGCACCCATACGTGCCATACAACATTTCCCAATATTTGGTTAGAAAAGAGAGTTAACATGAGCAAAGCTTGTTACCAGGACACCATTAATAGGAACACTTACTTGAATATGTCCGTGAGGGGTTGTTTGTCTAAAAACATAAAACAAAAACAAAACCTCATTACCTGGTAGTTACACCTTCTTTCACAGCAATGGCTTTGTGTACGGGGACTGTCCCAGAGTCAACAGTGCTGACTCAAGCAATTGAGGGAAAGTGAAGAATCTATAATTAAATCGAGAGACAATTGCTTCTTCTACTGGGTTTTGGAATGCAGAGTGTTATTATGCTCATGGCTCATTGTCTCACGGAACAAGATATGGCATGTTCTCTTCATCCACAGGGAGTTTTCTTTCTCATGGGCTTAGGATGCCACCACCACAAAGGACCCAAGGATAATAGGCTCTGCTTCCAGGAAGAGTTCAGAGCTCTGAGAAAAGTCTTCAGGCCCCGTGGCTGGCCCCGACTCCGCGGAGAGGCCCCCGAGTGCGGGCACTACCTAGATGGCAATGTGGTTCTCCCAGTACAAAGAAGACCAAAAAAAAGGGCTTTTCCTGCCCTATATCTTCTCTTCTTACAGCAGCACCAACTGTGTAAAGGATTGATCAAGACTGACTTGCAGGATTTAGCAGTCTCAAGAACGGCAATATTCCATATATATGTGCAGTTTATTCTTGTTTATTATCTCCTCCTTGCTGGTTATGACAGCATCAGGATGAGAACTATTATTCCCACTCTACAGATTGGAATATCAAGGGCAGTGGAGGTCACCAAGCTGGGAGGTCGCAGTGCAGGGACATGAACGTGGGTGTCCCAGCTTCCAGCAATGGTGCTCTTTCCACTAACCCTGCCCCAGACTGTGTTTATATTAATATTTGATCTCATATTTAAAAGCAACACATGACAAGGTGAAGAAGAGAGAACAGAGGACCACCAGAGGTCATTTCTACATACGAATGTGGTTGACAGTAGTGAGGCTGGGACTGAAAGTGTGTGTTATCTTGTATGGGCCCAGTTCTGTACTGCAACCCTGGGCTCCTAGATCCCGCCCTCAGCTGTTGGGAGAACCTGGGCCAAGGAGACCTTTCCCTCCTCTCTCATAGATGGCTCAAGATGGGACAGGAAGGACATCTTCATGAAGAAAGGCAGGTGCATGAATTTTGTTCCTAGTACTTTCAAGGGAGAGTTCAAAGTAATTGCTAAAAATCTACACCTGCTTCTCTCAAAACCTATGGGTTGGGAAAGGAAGAGCCACCAGTCAATCCAGGTAGTGCGTTTGCGGGGGAAACAAAGACATAATATGTGGTCAGCATAGCAGCTAATGGCTCTTCAAGACTCCAGCTGTGCCAAATGAAAGCGTCCACAGACTCTGCAGTCCAGAGACTCGAGCCAGCCTCAGGGGGCCATGTTCCAGCTTTGGAATGGTTTTAATCATCACTTCCCAGCAAAGCCCGCATTCTTTTCATATTGGATGCCACCTGTTCATTTTTATATTTTTATACTTGGTTCTCAAATTTCCACTGATGTCCTTAACAGGAACATATGTGAGAGTGACCTTTTCTGGCGGGCAGAACTCCACTCTCGCTCTGTAGACTATGAAATTGGATGCAAAAGGGACCGTGGAGGTGGGGACGCCGGAGCCCCTAGCTCTAGCTGACATCTAGCTACTGCTCGCCCAGGCTCTCGGAGGGCTGCTGCGTTAGGTGGGCTCCAACTTGGGATTTCCAAAATTTTTGTTCTTGCGACTCTGCCATAGCCACGGCCAACAGCTTAATTTTCAGTTGAGATTATTTGGTTTAGAGGCCTATGGGTAAGCCCAGATGCCTGAAAAGAAGCAGTGGACTTTGGTGTTTTTGTAAAGACCCTTTCTTGGCTGACTAGCAAAACCCTTCTCCCCAAGCACTTTCTGCTGGGACTCTGGCTTCTCCTTAAGAGAGCCCATTTCCTTGACTAAACAGAAATCCCTATTCTTCAGTAGAAATGCTTCCTTGAGTGTGTGTTCTCCGGAGGACCATTTCCACCTCAATAACTTCAGTGGAGGAAAGAGCCAGACCTTTCTAACTTCTCTAGGTGGAGGAGACTCTGTTCTTTTTCTGAGGTGCTGCTGCTTGAGGATGGAGTTCCCAGCTGGAGGCAGGGTTCCAGAAGAGGCTGGTTATTTTTAACATGGCCTTCTTTCCTTCCCAGCACCTGCTGTGATCTGTAACCCAAGGGGCTACTTAAATGCTAGTTGAGATGACTGAGGACAAGACAGCCTGAGCTAATGTCCTAAAATACCACCCAAGGGAGGCTTTTCTTACAAGAGCCAGATCATTTCTAGCTCTCTTCCTCTTCTTGTCCCTCCCCCAAACTGTGGGGCTGTTGCAGATCCTGGCTGAGATGTGTGGCTTCTGCCTTGGGAAGGGGTTGGAGAAAACCACTGGATCTGTCAACCTTGATGGCAGCTAGTTTAGTTATAATGATTCTACTCTTGGCTCCCATCTTCAGTTTTTCTCTCTACCGTTTATGCCAGACAGACACACGAAGAGGCTCTCAACACATATTTCCCTGAAGTAAAACGCTCATTTGATATCCATGAAAATATGTGAAGAGGAGAGACAAAGTCCAGTCAATGCTCTAGATCAACAATGATCATGGGGATGCAAACATCTTTCTCACTGCAGATAGAACTCGTTGAATTCGTTATCCCCTAAAAAGGGTGCAAGCCGGAAATAGAAATATGTTCTCAAGGAGTCTGATACATTTGTGGAGGACAGATGCTTCATGGGTCATGAGGGACAATGAGAGAGTCTTAGGAGGTCTCTAATCCTGGAGTCTGACGTCAGCCCATGTTATCTACCACATTCCTCAGGGCCTGTCACGTGTGCAGGGCTGTGCTGATAAATTCTAGGGTTAGCCCATGAGGAAATTCTTACGTGCATCTGCTGACGTCTTGGCCTCCTCTAAATTCTCCCAAATGCTGTGGAGGGCCTGGTTATGAAGTCAGGAGCTTATTTCCAAAGGAAGTGAACCAGAACTTAAATATTTAAATGGGTTTTGTCCCTTGTAAAGTGGTCAGTTTTAATTTACTTGGCTGAAAAATGTAAGCAGTGAATCATACAGAGAGTGCTACAATTTAGTAAAAAATGATAGGTATACTTAAGATCATATATAAACACACAAACACAGAATAATTGGAAAGTCGCCTATCAATCTCTTAGCTGAATTCATTTCCTCTGAGGAGCTTGGGGGTGGATAGGATTGAAAATGGTGGTAAAAAATATAGCCATGTATTTAATGTTCCATTTGTATAAGTGGAATATTTTTATGACTTATATAATTAATGTGTTAACAATCTCTTATTTTCCCTTTACCGTTCTTTCAAAATATATATATTTGTGACTATATTATGGAAACTTCTGGAGGGTTTATAATTGCCTGAGACTCTTAGAGGAAGGACTGGTAGCCAAAGCCACACAGCAATTAAAAATCAATTAAAAAATAAAGGGGCCCATCTCCATCAGGGCACACAACTGTTTTAAGTGCCTGTTATTTGTCAGGGGTAACACTGGGCACCGGAAATTAAAAATGAACAACCCAGCATTGTGACCTTTCTTGAGATCTCTTATTTTTAAGTTGCTCCTTGTGGCCAGTTCAAATTTCAAGCTTTTCACTGAAACTCTTGTTAGTATTATTTTACAAGGCCCGTAATAAAATTAGTTTCATTACTCTATCATTTTGTGTTTGGACCCAAAGCAATGTGCCCTTGGCTTGATCACATCAAATTTGCCGCACCTGGTTTCTGATGACTTACGAATGTTCGAGAAATGCAGCCTCCCTACAAAGGATCAGGGTCTCACTAGGCAAAGTCGGAAGAATGTGCTACAGAGTCTAAGGGGACAGAGGCGCCGAACGTGGAGCTCAGGAATACTTCTGGAAATGATGCAAATAAAAGAACATATGCACACTATTGACTATAGTTTCTTGGATGATGGGATTATGAGTCATTTCTGAAATACTTCACGTACTTTCTAAAGTTTAAAAAATGCATATGGGGACGCCAGCCTGGCTCAGTCGGTAGAGCATGGGACTCGAAATCCGGGTTGTGAAGTCAAACCCCACATTGAGGTAGAGATTACTTTAAAAAAAAAAAAAAAGGAAAAAATATATTTTACTCTTATAATAATGATAAATCAATAAATGTTAAAAAGTTCCTTTAATCATCTGCAACAGTGTTTTATATGTAAATATATGGCCTCCCCAAGGAACAGTTTTCAAAGAGAGTGCTTATGATGCTAAGTAGCCTATTAGGTTACTCCTCATGGTCTGCATGTTTCCTATTTCACAATCGTGGGCTATTTGTGTACTTGTCTTAATGCCTCTCCTAGCAGGAACGCCTTCAGTACTATCCCTCTCCCCACCGGCCACCCAGCTTAGGACTTCCCCTGAGTAATAAGATGAGTAATTTTAGCAGCAGACTCCCCCTAGACCAGGTCTGAACAAGGCTAGGACTCGAACCCATTTCAGACAGGCCCCAGAATTCCCTTCCTCGACTGCTAGCCGGCGTCACGCCTCCTCATGTTTACCAGAAATAGGCCCACAACACATATTTTTCTTATGTTTATCAAGTGAACGAATGTTCCACGTGTGCGTTAAAAAAGTGCAGTCCCAAGATCTTGGGGTTACACATCATGAAGAGCAACAGGAAAGCCCAGAGCCAGTATCCTGTCAGCTAAGAGAAGAGAGAAAGTGAAGCTCACCGTAGTTTGTTTTCACCTCCGCTCACTGTCCGCTTTGACATCTGAGTGAGGGTGTTGAGCTCATGGCTGGGAACGATATGCTTCTCCCAGGTGAGTGGTTAGGAGGGAAGCTGTTACCCGTGTCTTTCCCTTCTCAGTCATCTACCAAATTCTTCCAAGGCATGAGTGCTGGTGGTAGCTCTCTGGGTCCCTCCATTCTAGGGAAGCCATGGTGGGTTTGTTCCTTGGAGTGATCATTCCTTCTGGGTGCTTGCTGAGCCAGTGGGTCTAGGAACCCTGGTTTTGCTGGAGACAAATAGAAGCCGAGAAAAACCTAGTCACTGAGCGTACCTGATTTAGTGCAAGGCTAGGCCAGACACAAGGCATCCTGTCCAACCCAACAGCCTGGACAGTCCAGTTAAGAGGTCAACACTCAAGGATGTAGACTGCTATGTTTGGGGAAAACAACACCTTCTTGGGCTTTGGAGTCACCCAGGTAAGAGTATGAATAGGGATGAAGGTCCTTAATCTCTTCCAGCCTCAGTTTCTCCTGCAAACCAGAGGCAAAAATACCCATCTCATAAATTGTCAGGAGGAGTAAGTGTGAGAACAGAACTACTGTCTTTGTTGTTTGCCTTCCAACTTTCACGTATGGAAGAATGACCAGCCAATTAATGATGTCTTATTTACCCGTTGAAATTTACCATGTGAGAAAAGCCCACTGGTCTTGCTATCAGATGTGCCTTCAGTATAAACCATTGATGAAGGAAACGGAGTATATTATTTTATTTTATTTTATTTTATTTATGTGATAGAGAGAGAAAGGGGGAAAGCATGGGGAGCGGCAAAGGGGAGGGGCAGGCAGAGGGAGAGGGAGAAGCAGGCTCCCAGCATGATGCGGGGCTCCATCCCAGGACCCCAGGACCACAACCCAGGCCCAGGGCAGACGCTTAACCTACTGAGCCACCCAGGCACCCGCAAAACTGAGTATTTCTTATATTTACATGGTGGAGTCAAGCACACAAACCTCTGTTTATACTTTTTAGGAGCTGGGAATTATTCTCTTAAAAATACAGGTTTTGGAATTAAGACTAACCTGATTATGCCATTTATTAGCTTTTGACGTTAATTAAGTCACTAAAACCTCTCTGTGCCTCAGTCTCCTCATCTGAGAAATGAGAATAAATAATGATACTCACTTCATTGGAGTGTTGTGATAATCGAGCTAATTAACAAATGTAAACCACAGATGCCTGCCATGTAGAAAGATTCAATAAGTACTACTTTTATAATTATTTTGAATTTATCAACATGTCCCAAACTGTGAACATATATGCTCACACACCTATGTGTTTCTTGGTCTGTGTATAAAGCATTACCCCAAACACAGTTATTATACCATCTGGGGTGGACTTCTTAGCAACGAGCTCTTCTCCACCCCAAACTCTTCTCAGAGAAAGGCTGCCCTTCCATGACTTGGCCTTCTGATTCCTATGCTCTTCCAGACCACTTAAGTTAGTCACTTTAACCAGATACCACGTGTATGAAAGGCTAGGGAGGTGGATCCTTGAAGGCCTGCCAGAACTGTATCAGGTAGTCTCTGGGAGCAAGTCAAGACCTGACCCTTATTTGTTTTATTTTTAAGTTTTTTAATGAAATGTAACATACATATTGAGATGTACATATATCATAAACATACAGCTCCCTGAGTTCTCACAAACCCAACAGACCTGTGTAACCAGCACCCAGACTGGGAATCAGAATATTCCAGAAGCCCCTGTGCTCCTTCCCTATACCACTGTCTCTCTGAGGATAACTACTATCCTGATGAGTTGTACCCTGGCTTTGAACTTCATATAAATCTGGCTGCTGATTTTGAGCAGCTCAGTGCCTGTTTCTCCCCCCAGTCTATACTGTGAGTAGGTTTCCACCTGTTTTTGATGATTAGTTCAAGGGTCAACAAGCTTTTATACAGCAGCAACTACATGCAAGATGCCGTGTTAATTAACTAAAGCCATGAGGCAAAAGCAGCTTGGTGTCTTTGGCGAGTGATTTTTGCAATCCTCCTCCCAAAGGGCCACCTCTCTGAGCTGTTTCTCTCTAGAATGAGTTTCAAGTTCTCCCTACTCTGCTCTCTTGTCTGGTTTCCACTCTGTGTTCTATCGGTGGAAATGAGTCTTCCTTGGTAAAGGTCTCAACGGAAACCTATAGTGTGTCTGATTTTCAACTCCAGGATTCCAGGATGAGTATCTGACTGGCTTGACCTGGCCCACTCCTGGTCATGTCAACTGTGGCTAAAGGGTTAGGGATGGGGGGTGCTAAAGGGCTGTGGACTGCCCCTCCCCCACCCCCCAGAGGAGCGAGTGCTGCTGAGAAAGGGGGAGGTTCTTGACTTTGAGGTTCTCAGCAAGGACCCTGGTCCAAACTGGCTCCTTCCAGCTCTGCCAGTCTATGATCTCTTGTCCTTCTCATATACAGATCTCCAAACTCCCATTTGAGGGAGACTTTCTGGTTCTGACACAGCGGCCAGCCCCTCAGGATGGTGGCCCTTTCATCTTGCTCTGAGGATCAGCTGTGGTTTTACAGACACACATGCTCCCCAGTCTCTCCATGGTTGGGGGCAGGGTGGGGGTGGGTAAGGGGAGGCGTGTTCTATCACAGCCAGAACTGGCCCCTAAAAACTAATATCCTAGATGGAGAGACCACCAACTGTTTATGATGATGATGATGATTGCAGAGCATTGGAATTCCTGCCCAGATGCCAAAAGTCACCCATGTGGAGGAGAGCTAGCAAAGGCATCCTGAATCCTGCCTAACCTCGTGGTCAGAGTGAAGAGCATAAAGCTGGGTCTGGGGTTCCAGCTCCGCTCATATCATGTGTGGAACAGACGGGGAGGCAGGGAACTGTGCTCAGTGTGCTTTGCAGATGTGAGCCCATCTAATCCTTGCTGCAAATCCAAGAGGGAGACACAATTCCTACTCCTCATTTTTATGAATGTGCAAGCTGGGGCAGAGAGTGGTTAAGCATAACACCAGTAAAGCCTATTATTGTTTACAAAATGCTTTCTTCCTGATCGTTGCAGTTCCTCCTCAAGAAACCCAATTTTACAGATGAACTTCTTCTGGCTCAGTTTCCCAATTTTGCACAGGTCATATGTGGCATAGGTAGGATGCAGATTCAGAGCTCTGACTTTGATCCCCTACGGCAGATCCACAAATGAGTAGAGTATAAGAAGCAGCAGATGCTGAAGCACGCCTGCAAATGACCCCAGTGAAATTCTGGTGTTTTAGCAACTGGTGAGCTCATATACAGATGGAGGAAACTGAGGAAGGATTGAAGGAGATGGTAATATCTAGACTGAGTTCTTGCCAGTGGGCAGTCCTGGATAAGCATAATTTGAAGGAAGGGCACTCCGGTAGGGAAGGGCATGAGCTCGAGCCTGGGGAGGGAGAGAAATAGTGGAATATTCTCTTTGACAGGAGGGAGCAGGTGGGAGAGTGTGTCGTCAACCTACAGGGGGAGGTCTGGGATCTCACAAGCCCCTGACCATGTTTCTTCAGCTTCCCTGGTGTGTCTGCAGTTAGGGACGGGGTGGGAGCAGGGGTGCAGTGCTGTATTATTTACAGGGGCTGGGGAGATCCAGCCACTTTCTAAAAGAAGGAACAATAAAACTTTTATAGACTGCTGCAGAGTCAATTGCACCATACAATAGAGGCAGGTTGTGTGTGTGTGTATGTGCCGGGAAATTTGCAAGTCAGGGCAGGCGGATGGGGAGCAAGGTGGCAAGTAGTGGGCTTGGTGGGGGCTGTAACAGCTTGTCTGGTCCCAAGTTAGTTTCCACCACCAGAAGCGTGGTTTATGAGAGGACAGGATTCCTTTTCTGAGTCTCCGTTTCCCATCTACAAAATGGGGGGTCATGACACTCAGGATTGCTGCAGGAAACCAATGGGATTGGTCCATTTGTCTTGTGACCTTACTTTCATTGTTACTTTATACAGTTACTAAGTTTCATCCTTCTCATGGGTGCCTACTTTCCCAGTTAGAAAATTGCAGTGTTTGGGGTCGGGACCATGTCATCTTCTTTTAATCTTCCACAATGCCTGACAAACACACAACAAGTTGTTTCAACAAACAAAATAGACAAATTCTTAGTGAGGTATATTTACATATAGCACAAGCCAGTCCCTAGGTTGGTTGGTTGGTTTGTTTTGGAGTCTTACCTTAGTTCCTGAAATCAGAACAAGCCTGGTCTCCGTGAGCTGAAAAAGGCAAGGTGGGTTTCACACAATCTTTCAGTCCTCATAGGTAAAGCTGCACTGAGCCCTCTGTTGTGTGCCTGGCCATGAGTGAGTCCTATTACACTGAATCTTCTGCTCTAAAGAAAGAGATTATTTTAGAATCACGAACATAAAATGTGTTTAGGTGATGATAAATTAACCATCAAGTTACTGAAAAATTAGAGTCTTGTCCTTTCTGCTGCTACAGGTGCATTGGCAGAAGAACAGAGTTAACTCCCCCCACGCCCCCCCCCCCGCAACACCACCGCCTGCCACCAAACCTTGAGTCTCACTGTGTAGGGCACCAGCCTTTCTGTTCTTAAGTCCTGTACAACTTGCCCTGAGGTATGGGGTGGAGGGCTGGTAATGGCCAGCCTTTTGTGGGTGTGATTGAAAGATCAAGAGGAAAAGTATCAAGCATCAGGGCTTTTTTGGAAGGTTTAGGCCCAGCTAGGATGAAGGCATGATCGTCCTAGAGGAGAAGGGATCAGGTTTGGGGCTTGGGTGGGGAAGAGGATGGGAGACCTCCATTCCGGAGCGTGGCAGGAATGGGCTGGTAGATGCTTAAGGACCATGGCCCAAACACCATGTCTATGGAGCTCTGGCTTCTGTCCCATGGTGGAGTTGGGTATGATGGTCATGGATATTTTTATGGAGCAGCAGCCCTCCTTTGAATGGATCCTACAGGCTTGGACCAGGGATCCTAACTGACCATGATAGGCCACAACTAGAGAACTTGCTTCTATTTTCTCATGGGTCAAGAAAACCCTGGGGAAGGGGCAAGGGAGCCACAAAATATGACCAACATGGGACTTTGCACCGAGGTGGGTTTATTCAGGAATTGGAGCCTGATTTGATTGAATTCAGAAACACTTCAATAGTAACAATTCTTACAGCTCAAGCAAGGAACAAAATTCATGTCAGTTAAGCTAAGTGGTGAACGTTGTGTAGAGAAATTGCTATTGAAAACTCTCCTGAGCCTGAACACTGTGAGTTGGGGATGGGAGAGGGCAGAGGTTGACATGGAAGAGCTCAGCATCAATCTGCATAATCTTTGGGTGACAATGCTTTTTTTTGAAAACCTTACTACTTGGGATGAATGCCTGGAAAATTTGTGTCTTTGACATATTTGAAAAACAAGGGCATGCTACAAAACCACAGGTAGTCTCGCGGTGTTAGGAGGGATTTTGGATTTGGGTTTGTCATTCCACATTATGTTACACTTCTGTGGTTAGTCTCCAGCTTTAGGAGAAAGCAAGGATATTTTGGGAAGTGACGGCCTTACTATGTCTACTCTGTATTTTGTTTCCATTTGTTATCTCCAGAGCTCCTGGACTAAGTCCTTCTTTTATCAGTGAAGTTTCCTGCCTTGGTTCCCCGCCAGAGTCTCACAATCTGGTGTCACCACTAGATTTTCATTGTTTTGGGGACATTGTCTATTGCTCCAGAAGTCCAGGGCCTTTGAAAGGGAAATCAGTGAAGGTATAGTTAAAGAGAGACAGCTTCCCCTTTGATTTTGATAGGGAAGGACTGTTTTATACCCCCCTATCCCAAATCAAGGTGAATTCAGACTTAGGTGCCAGTTTTGATGGGGGAATCAGAGGATGAAATAAGCAAAGTGAATATGGTGGGAGCTCTACTAGCGGGAGGGCTAGATGGTTTGGCTAAGAGGGTCCAAGTGGCAGGTGATGGGGGAAGGGTGTTGTTTAGAGGAAGCAGCTCAAGGATGTTTTGTCAGGTTGAGGATGAAGAATTACAGTGGGAGGAAGTCAACGCCAAAACCAAGAGTACCATAACAGGTGTTAAATACAAAATGAGACAGGTGAGGGGGATTTAGGGGAGGAAGCTGGGTTGAAGTCGGGATGAGATCTGTGAAGGGAGCTAGCACACCTATGACACTCAGTAGCTGGTTCGTTCCCCAGAGGAGAGTGCTGATCCTCAGGGGCCAGAAGCTGAACATTCCCTCTAGTTCCTTGAGAATCTGTGGAACTCAGCTTCATGCCTATGTGCTTTTCTGAGCCAGCTTGAGTGTTTGAATCCATCTGTCTACCTGACCCTCCATCCCAAAGTGACCAGAGAGAAGGAAGCACAGAGAAAGCACAAAGGCCACTTGGCCACTGACCAGTAACAACAACAACAACAAAAACCAGTTTTGACAGAGGACCAGAGGTTGAAACAAGCATTTCAACTCATGGCTTGCTTTATGTCTCCATGGCTGTCTCTACTCTGAGGAAAGAGATCTAGAAATACACACCAGCCAGAGCCCTCTCTCAAACAGCAGATGAATCTGATGTCTGCCCACTCTTCTCTCTTCACTTCACCTGACAGGAGCATCTGTAACGGTCTCCTCTGAACACTGTACTATGTTCCGGGCTCGGGGATCAAGACAGATCTTAGGGAGAATGGCAGAGATCTGGAGCTGCAGCTCTGTGGAGAGCTACTGCGTCAGCTTCGTAGCTGTTCCTCTCATAACCTTGCTGTACCCGTTAGCTCTACTTGGGCCTGAGCTCCAGGTTTGGGCTTCTGACTTTCTTACTCTTTCTATCTTGATTCCCTAAGTCTCTGAGACTGGGTTCCTCTATCTAGCCCCCCCCACCCCATACTCCACCTCAAAATCTTGGTCCGAGGTCTTTTTGCTCTTCCTTCAAATTATATGTGTCCAATACTTTCCTCCCTCTCATTCAGACCCTCCAGCCTCGATCTGCCTGAATGTTTTGATCTGACGGGCTACTGGGATGTCCATTGGTTACCCTCAGACTACCCTGAGGCCAGCCCACCTCTCTGGACTTCCAGGATTACTTGTCACTGAGACCATCCTTGAACATCTTCCCTCCTTTGGTGGGTCTGCCTTGGCCAGTCATCTCTCTTGTGTGACCCATCCCTGCCCTACAAACCACAGCTTATAATTCAGCAGCCAACAAATAATTCTTTATGGGACACAGGCTCAGGCTACATGGTTAGTGCTATGGGAACAAGTTTCTCAAACGAGTGACAATTGAGAGGCAAAAGATATCAGTTTGTAGTGATACGAGGTCAAATGTGGAATCAGCTTCATTTAACCTTTTGGAAGAATTATTTGATGAATATTAGTTAGATATTGCTCATAACAAACTACCTCAAAATATAATGGCTTAAAACAAGAATAAATACTTATCTGTCACAGTTTCTAAGGCTCAGATATTAAGAAGTGGTCTAGCTGGGCAACTATGGCTTGGAGATTCTCATCAACTTATAGTTAAGATGTCAACGGGACTGCAGTTATCTGAACGTTTCTCTGGTACTAAAGGATTTACTTCCAAAGTAGGGCACACCTGGCAATTTGGTGCTAGATTCTGAGAGAACACCACATTTATTCCCACAAGCCTCTCCATGGCTTCACAAATGTCCCTATAACATGGTGGCTGGCTTCCTCCAGAGCAAGTCATCTAAGAGAGCAAGGAGGAAGCAGTAATGTATTTTATAACCTCACCTTGGAAGTCACAGACTGTCCCTTCTACCATATTCCATTGGTCGCATAGGTCAGATTCAATGTGGTAGGGACAACATCCCATAACAGAGGTGAGCATCTTTGGGGGCCATCTTGGAGAATGATCATCACATCAAAGAACCATTCAGCTTAAAGACCAGAACAAGAATCAATTTTATATTAAAAAGATAATAGTATGTAGTTTAATGCTTTATCTCTGGTACTGGAGTAGTGCCTAAGCATACAGGAAGTACTCAGGGCACCTGGGTGGCTCAGTGGGTTAAAGCCTCTGTCTTCAGCTCAGGTCATGATCCCAGGGTCTTGGGATCGAGCCCCACATCAGGCTTTCTGCTCAGGGGGGAGCCTGCTTCCCCCTCTCTCTCTCTGCCCTCCTCTCTGCCTACTTGTGATCTCTGTCTGTCAAATAAATAAATAATCTTAAAAAAAAAAAGCATATAGGCGGTACTCAATAAACATTTAGTGAGCACATGATTGCATGAACAATGTACATTGCTTTCAGGAAGTGCTTTGTAGTTTATAAAGTACTTTTCCAGATCTTATACAATTTGATCCTTACCACTGAGAGGTAGGTAAGGCTAGTATTATTAATACTATTTTGTAGAAGTATTGATTAATACACTTTTATTTTAGATTTATAAAATATCATTCAATCAGATGGGATGTGGTCCCGAATCTGTTGCTCTTCCCCGGTCACATACACCATCAGGATGTGACATCCTTTACCAGACTCTGCACATACACATGGGCTGTGAGGTAGGTATTTTGAAGCAGAGGTGAAATGACCCTTTAGAGGCTGGGCCAACCCCCTTTTCTGGCTGACAGGGAGGATTTACTGTGAAGCAAGTAACACTTAGGCTGACTTGCACGGGCACTTCCAGGTCAATTCTAAACATTTTGGCAAGTGAAAACCATCTCTGTGACACAAATTCTAGAAGATGGTCACCCCCTCCTAACTATGTTCGCAGTCACCATGAGAGTGCAGCTACAAACAGGCTGTAAGAGCATTAAGGGCTCCCAGAAAAGGTGCCATGTCTAGCTGATTTCCTCTGTCTCACAGGAGAAATCTCTCTTCCATGAGACCTGAGGTTATTGATATTTTCAGTGTTTCCCAAGAGCTACATTTTTTTCTTTTCAGGTTTGTCTCATTGATGGGATATTTAAAATATAGATTCTAAGACTGGGATGTTTTTTCCTTAAAGAAACTAGTTTTTCTATAGCTAAATAACAGAAAAAATCAGACAAAAAATTAATAGTTCATGAAGTCAATGAGATGGAGATAAATTATTCTGATATTAAGAAATACCTTGTAGCAACTGAAATTTCAGCGTCAAAGGCAGTTTTTTAATAAAGAAGAAGTACATTTTGAAGATAAGTAACAAATGGAGTCTTAGACTGGTGACAATCCCATCTTCAGGGAGGGGCTCATCTGGGTGGAGGGAGGTTTCCCTTGGAAGATAGACTTCCTCTCAGCCACAATCTAGGTGGCACAGCTCCAAACAGTCTCGGCCAGCCAAAGGACCCCTGTGAGCCTGGGCTCCTGCAGGCTTATGACCGCCTAGCTCCTCCGGTGACCTACACGACCCAGCCTGTCTCTAATGAGCTAGTTAGGGGTTCTTGGGCATGAGCAAATAAAAAGAAACCCAGAGGAAACATTCTGTATATAGTTAAAGTAAATATTTGCTTCCCCTCACTCCCCTATCCTTCTCCAGTTTCAGAAGAATCTTTGTCTCTGGATTAGTTCAGCTGAAGTTATTTTTCTTGCCATCTGTAAGGAGGATTTTCCATTTTTTCCAACAAGAAAATAACCTGTGAGCCAAAGGAACTGTGAAAATGTTTAGTCTCCAGGCAGGCATGCCGACTCGCAGGGTGTCAGAATCCCTGCAACTCAACTCTAGAGACTGCCATTATGTCATTTACGAAATGACCTCCCTTGGTTTTCCTCTGTGCACTCACCATCAAATTCCTGGCTCCCACAATTCACAAGAATTGTCCTTTGGGATGTCATGTGGGAGATTTATTGGGGTAGGGTGGTGTGCTGTTGGAATGCCGCAGACTTGTCCAAAAAGGTGGTGTGGAACAAGAGAATGGGTGTCAGGATCAGAGACTGGAGAATGGCCTTTAGTTTCAGTTTCCTGCTGTGTGATCATGGGGCAAGTCATTTCTTTCTTTTGTGCCTCAGTTTCCCCAATTATAAAAAGAGTATGATGAACTGGCTGCTCTCCTTTTTAGGTTCAGTGATTTATATGACTCACCCTGAAAGAGGGGCAAGGTGAGACAAGAATCAGGATTGTTTGTAAAATGATTTACATGAAGTGAGTGATGAAGAAGCCCTAAATTCCTGGGGGCAGGAAGAGGCCTTATCTTTAAAGCGCTTATTTGTATTAGTGAACTGCATCAGGTCAGGCCAGTGTATGTCAGGGAGCTGGGACTGTGATGACCAAAGCAGATAGATGAGGACTTGGCTCAGGAGGACAGTGGCTGAAGCCATTGATAGAGGTAGACCAGGAAGCCAGGTAATTAGGTACCAGGAGACAGTTATAAGGTCAAGGTCAAAGCAAGACAGAGTGAGAGACTGAGTAGTATATACAGCAGCAACCAAACTAGCTTGCAAATGAAGCCTCTCCTGCCTTAGTCAGGGAACCTTTAACATGCTTCCTGCTGAACCAGGGCTGATGGTGAGACCACACTGGCCAACTCACTGTTTGCTGGTCCAGGAAGGGCCCCATGGGAGATAAGAGAGTGTGGCTGGAATGGGGAGTGAACCCATCTAATGTTTTCAAGTGACTAAATATTTATGCAAATAAATATGCAAAATAATCTATTGAAATTAAAAGACAGGGTATAGTTGATACTAAATTCATGTCAACTTAAAAACTCAACATTTAGATAAAAATTGTTATGTAACCTTTTGAAAATGTAGTTAAATCTTTAAAAATATTTTTATAAAAATAAAACTTTATAATTTTATCTTTCAGTGTCTGCCTGTGTTCAGCATAAGGAATTAGTATCATGCTTTCTGTATGTTATGGGTAGGCCTGCAAATACACAAATTTAAAGTACGATTTATTCACTATTGCAAAATACTCTCTAGCCATCATGTGTAACTCTTGTGAATACTGCATTAATTTTTGAGTGTCTTCAGAACCACACATTAGAACACAGAAGAAATAGACACTCAACACTATCAGGAGAAGATACTTTACCACTTGAATCTGATGTGTTCATATCAGAGAGGAGGAATATAGTAAATTCATTGGCCTTTACTCTTATCTAGGCATCCACTGCTCAAAGCTTGCTCACCCCCCATAATGAAAGTTCCATTTTTTGGAATGTCCTTTGGTGAAACTTTCCCTGATCTCTCCTCTTTCCATATAGACAGGATTAGTTACCAGCCTTTGAACTACTCCTGTATGTATTTTTGTATAATTACAAATATCACATTGTAATAAAGAATTTAAGAATATGCTAATATGCTAATATTTGTTTCCCTGGCTAGGCTGAAAACTTGGGGATCACATTGACATCTTAATTGTCCCTATGTCTCCTGCGTGTAGCACAGCCCCCGACTTATCACAGGCGTGGGGGTGGAAGTGCACTGTGAGTGTCAAGGGCTCATGCTTTGGTGCCAGACACTCTTGAATTTTTTTTTTTTTTTAAAGATTTTATTTATTAATTTGACAGAGAGAAATCACAAGTAGATGGAGAGGCAGCCAGAGAGAGAGGGAAGCAGGCTCTCCGCTGAGCAGAGAGCCCGATGCGGGACTCGATCCCAGGACCCTGAGATCATGACCTGAGCCAAAGGCAGCGGCTTAACCCACTGAGCCACCCAGGCGCCCGACACTCTTGAATTTGAATCCTGGTTTCACCACTTCCCAGCTGGGTGACTTCAGAAGTTTCTTAATCCCCTAAACCTCAGTTTACTCATCCGAAAATAGGGATAAGTGGCATTCCCACTTCATATGGCTGTTCTGAGACTTACTTATGGTATTTGTCAAATGTTTAGCTGGTGTAGCTGTTCCCACTCTTAATCTTAAACCATCTCTGTGCCCTGTCTCCCAGTCCTGGCACGCAGACACACCCAGCAGTGCCTCCAAGGGCCTGTGCTTTGTAAGGATACTGCAAGGAGGCATTACTGTCAGGTCAGTTTCTCATCTCAAAAGGGACATGGAGAGTATGGAAAGTCTGCAGGTCTTTGAGCCGCGTGGGAAGGAGGGAGGATTAAGGAATCTATCTAAGCTAAGACAGTCCTGGAACAAATGAAATGTAGATCTTCAGTTGTCATTCTCCTCCTGGATGGTGACGTTCTCTGGCAAATATTTCCTGCACTAATGGGGTGGTGGTGATGGCCCCGTCCTTAGGCAGCTCCCATCCAAAGCTGAGGAGCTGGAGTGGGAGGTGTAACCTGAGACCTCACTCCAGCAGGCCTGAAATCCCAGGGGGGGCTATCACCAGCTTTCTGAGCAGCAGATTTGCTGGTGTCTCAGCTCTGTTTTGGGGATGGTCGTGGCCTGCGGGTCAGGCACAGGACATGTCCTCTCTCTGTCACCTGGAAAAACGCATAGGCTGCGTTGGACTGGCTAGTTGCTATCTATTGGCTGACTTGTCCCGAGAGAGGCCTTGGCCTCCCATAGCCCCACTCACCCAATATTTATTCTTTTGGGCCAAGGGAGGCAAGGTCTGCAGCCTGAACTCTATGCCCTCAGTGCAGCAGCCACTGATACATTTCTAAGCTCTGATTCATCCCCAGGCACCATGCCAGGTGTGCAGGGGACAGGAAGAAAGGAAGAAGGCTCTCTGTTCCCAGCAACTTGTACTCTAGTTGGGGAAAGATAATGGGGTCCTAGTCAGCTGTCAATGTAGTAAATGTATGTCCTAAGTGTCAAATTAATGCTTTGGAGGGCAGAGGAGGGGTCCCATAGAGTTGCCTGGGATGTTCTAGCCACGTTAGGATGATTCCCTGGCCCTATAATTGCCCATTTATCTTTGGCGCCCACATAGCCAGCCTAGGTGGTTCCAGCCAATTGCCAGGACTTGGGGCAGGGGGCAGAGGAGAGGAGTCAGACTCTTGCTCAGACTGCTGTGAGGCTGGAATTCTTAGAACGGCCTGGGATAAGACTCACACACCGCTTCTCATGAACACCCTAGGCTTGGGATAACCCTTGGGAGAGGTGACACACCGTGTCTTAGCTTGAAAAAGGGATGTGAAAGGAAAGCACTGCTGTTCGAGCACAGCAACTCCGAGTGTGGCTTTCCATCTACTATGTGTCTCTAGCTGCCACGAGGTTATACAGCAGGCGGGGGCCCAGGCCAAAGTTTTGGTCGACCTGGGAACACACTGCAAGGACCGCATGGGTGTGAAGTAGCTCATCCTGGATGCTGTAGGATCCCAGGACAGTCACAGAGAGTCCCATCTGCAAAGCACTGCAGATGGGGGTGGGGGAGTGGGAGGAAGTTGTCTCTTGATCATGCTCTGGATTAGTCTCCCGGTGGGTGGGTGGGTGGGGGAGGAGCTTTAGCAAGTTCCTGGGTAGACAGTCTATTCAACTTCACAAGTAGGGCCAGCTTCGAGTGTTCTAGAGAGCAATTATTACTGAGAAACCAGGCCATGAAAGTAGCTTAAAAGACCTGTCATCAGATGGGAGTAACTTTGGCTCTTCACAAAACCCTAAAATGGGCCACATAGGGAGGGGCCACTGCCCATGTCTACCGCTGTCGTCATCCTTAGCATTGTCATTTGTCATAGAAGAGCAGTCATTAAGTACCAGCGGGGTGTCAGGCACTGTGCTATGGGTCTAACCTCATGGCAGTCTTGCAAGCTAAAAGTTACTCTCGTCATCTTACAGAAGCAACTCCAGTTCAGAGATGTTAAATAGCTTGTTGGAAACTACCTTACCCCAGAAGGTGGCAGAACTGGGGCTGGAACCTAGGCCTGTATGACTCTGAAGCAGGTGTTCTACCCTGGCCACTGTTTCCACAACAACAACAGAGACCTACCGGCTTTGGTCCCAAGGGAGTATCCTCTGAGTGTAGCTGATTTAAACAGCGAAGGGATTTATTGGCGAGTCATAGGGTAAATCAGTACTGACAGAAAGGCTGAAGAACCAGGCAGGAGACTGTCCCAGTGAAAACTCCTACCTACAAAATTCCTCTGGGAAAGTAACTGGATGCCAAGAATCCAAAACAGAAAGATAAACATTTACTGCACACCCCTACAAATGGCACATCCAGGATGGTGGTATTGGAACCCCAAGGAAAATGTGCAGTCCAATGTAGCTAAAACCCACAACCATTGGTACCTGAGCCTTGGTGCCTCAAGACAGGGCCTAAAAATACAAGTCACTTATACATGCACGTATACATACACATACACATACACATACACATATTACACATATTTATACATACTTACACATATTCATGTCCCTTCTGTTTGCCCCCCACTCACACAACAACCAAATGTAAGTGGGTGGCTTTCGTCGTGACCACCCCCAGGGTGGTGGTAACCTCAGGACCCACTCCGTCTACCCGGCCTCCAAGATGGCCCCTAATGATCCTTGCTTCCTGGTATCCTTACTTGTTTATAGTCTCTCCCACATTGAATCAGGGCTGACCCGTGGGAACAAGAGAATACAGTAGATAGAACAACATGTGACTTCCAGAGCTCGGTCACAGAGGCACTGTGGCTTCTTCCTTGGTCTCTGAGATAGGGGACAGTGGGGTAAGACAGCTGCCATGTTGTGAGGACACTCAAGCAGCCTCATGCTCGCCACATGAGTGAGCCATTGAGTTTTGGAGTAATTTGCTACACAATAATAATTAGAGGTGAAAAAGAAAGGAGGTAATATGTATGAAAGCAATAACCAATGATAGCACATGGTGTTTACTGGGGCTGAGAGGGACCTTCCAGCAAGTATGGACATTTTCTCAGTAATAGCCATGACAGTCTCAGCAAACCTAGAGCTCCCTTACCTGTTTTTCATATGTAGCTGTGTTTGTAAGAGATGGCAAATATTTTGGCCTCCTGGGACAAGGGTGAGGCATTCGTGGGTCCCAGGGTAAGGCAGTTGAGGAATAGTCTTCCCTCTATGGGTAGTGTCCTTCTGGCCCCTTAAGTCTGTCTGACCAAAGACCTCCATGTATTGTGTTTTCCCTCTGTGGAAATCAGCGATTGGCACACTATGGCCCTTGGATCACTATTTTATAAATAAAGCTTTATTAGTAAATGCCTGATTCTTTGTGTATTGTCTAGTGCTGCTTCTGTGCTATAATGGCAGAGTTGAGGAGTTGTAGCAAACATCTTCTGTGGCCTGCAAGGTCTAAAATACTTTCTCTCTGGCCTTCCAAAGAATGCTTTGCTGAATTCTAGTAGAGATGGCCAAAGCATTGCTGGTTAGCAGAGCTGAGGGCCAGAGAAGCAGCTGTGGTTGTCTAGTCCCTGTTCCCACCTCTACAGAGGGGAGGGAGGCACCAGGGCTGCTGTCCACCTCCCTCAAAGCAAAGGACCTTCCAACACTGAGAGTAGAAATGTCAAGGAGAATCTCACCAAATCCTGACTCATGAGCCAATTCAGGTCTGCCCTCCCCTGTTAGCTACCTGTTGCTGTTTAACAATTACCCCAAAATGTGATGCCTCAAAGCAGTAAACAGTTATTATCTCTCACAGTTTCTGTAGGGCAGGAATGTAGGAATGGCTTCGTTTGGTTCTGCGGGCTGTTCTAGGCTGTTTCACTGTAAGCCACAGCATTTTCGCTTTAAAACTTCTTGGTGGTAAGGCAACTTTGCTGTAAAAGAAAAAAAAACAAAAACTGGTTGACAGTTTGTTTTGACAGTTGGTTGGTTTCATCACCAGTGGACAGTTTGGTTTCATTTCCCCAGTGACGACAGTACTTCTGTTTTATATTATGTAAATCTCAGACCTCATCATGGTTTATACAGTGACCCAGAATTTTGAATCTACATTTCCCATGGAACTTCAGGATGTCTTTCTGTGGACATGGGACAGGCCTGAACAGACAAGTTCACCAGAGTAGAAGGCTTTCACTAGCAGTTCAAAGTTCAGGGACAAATATACATCCTAGTATTTGCAAACCCATACCTCTCTTAATGAAGACAGAAATTTTAGCAAAAAAAAAAAAAAAAAAGAAAGAAAAAGAAAAAGTGTGTCCTGAACAAAGAGATGAAACAACAAGTAAACAAAATGTATTTTTGATATTATAAATGAAAAATAAAGAAGACAAATGCTTAGATAAAATCTACAATATAAAACCTTTTTTGGGTACAGAATTGCTGTGAATCTATACACATTTTATTTAATTAATTTATTTATTTTTAAAATTCCATTTATTTATTTTGACAGAGAGAGATCACAAGTAGGCAGAGAGGCAGGCAGAGAGTGGATGGGAAGCAGGCTCCCTGCTGAGCAGACAGCCCCATGCGGGGCTCGATCCCAGGACCCTGAGACCATGACCTGAGCTGAAGGCAGAGGCTTTAACCCACTGAGTCACTCAGGTGCCCCTATACACACTTTAAATGGCTTCAAATATTTTGCATTTCACACTGAAGTTTTAAAATCTTGTTACTCACTTTTCACGTTTCATTATGTCCTTTTTAATGAACGCCCCTCCTTTTTTTGTGTGTGTGCTTTTACCTTTGATGTTAAAATTGCCTTATGGCGAATTAGTTACGTGGCAAACACACTTGGCAGCGAAGATGCTTACAGTGAAAATATCACACATGGGTCGTGGCTTAGGGTCTTCCACGAGGTCAAGATGTTGGGGCTTGACTGGGGCTGGAGGATGTGGTTTCCAGGTGGCTTGTTCACATGGCTACCAAGTCAGAGCTGGTTGTTGACACGTGGCTTCACTTCTGCCCCATATGGAGCTTTCCATAGGTTGCTTGAGGGTCCCCCCCCCAACATGGCAGCTGGCTTCTCTTAGAGAAAGCACACTGTCATTTCTATAGCATCCTATTAGCTGCCCAGTAGGCAGGGAGAGACTACACACACAGGGTGAATACCTAAATGTGAGATTCTTTGTGAAGTCTCCTAGAGGCTGGATACCACTCATCTCCGCTCAAATAAGAGTACTCGTGCGTGGTGGAATGTCTTTTGGATAGGGAAAGAGATGGGTTCCCTAACAGGTTTCTGCATGGTGGGCTGTAGAGAACAGTGGAATGGCGGTCAGGAAGCCTGAGTGTCAGTCCTGCTCTGCCCCTGACCTCAGTGTCCTCGGCTGAGCCATGTCCCATGATGGAGATGAAATTTTCTCATTCCCGGATAAGAAAGTCTTTAGCAGTCAGGTCAATGTGGTGTGGGAGTTAAGCCACCACTTAGCTAGTTCCTCATCTCTGTGGATGTCAATTTTCTCATCCGTAAGAGCAAAGATAAGAATACCTCCTCCTTAGGCTGGTATGAAGAATAAATGAGCCGGGCCACATAAGAGGCCTAGCACACAGAAAGCACCCAATACATAGTAGTGGCCATTATTTGCCACAGAAATAGCAGTATTGCCTCTAGCTTAAAGATCTCTGATTCCATAGCCTGCTGTGAGCAGAACCTGGGACTTCTGTATATTCCCTTCTCTCCGTCAGTCCAGACCCCTCCTGATTCCCTCTGGGGTGGGCTTTGGGCAGCTGTGCTCAGACCTCTGGGGAAGGCCGGGGATACCCATTTCCTCTCTCAGTATTTTGTGGTCAAGGCACTTGCATGCCTGTTATAGCTAGCTGAAATTAGAAACTGAGCAATGACAACAGCTTCAAGTTCAGAGTTGGGGCCTCTCCCTGGGACAACTGTGAAGCATGAGTCACAGAGTGGCAGAGGCAGGCTGCACCTCAGAACTCATCTCGTCCCCGGTTGGGCCACCCCTCCAGCCTGTGGGGCCGTCGTCCCTTCTCATGAGCCCCGCTGGAGCCGTTGTCTGAAGAGCCACCACCCAGCATGCAAAGTCTGGGGAAGCGGCCCTTTGGATAACCACTAGCTCAAGACTGGTCTGTGCAGACCCATGCTATGGCCAAGCCACTGTGGGATGCCCTCAGCTTAAGTCCTCACCGCACTGTGACCATGGGGATGACATCCATCTTATCCAACCCCATTCTCTTTAGCCTCAGCCAGGAGCCCAGGGGTCTTCCTGTACCCACTGGCTCCCAGACTCCATCCCCGTATTAATCCATTCATCTTCTCACTGGCTTGGGCCCCTGTCTTATTCCCCCTAATCTTTTCACTGTTCCATGACAGCAAATCCTCTGTACCCTTTGCTTTTCCTGGAAAATTCTCTTTTCTAAGCCTGTTGTCCTCTTAGGTGGGGGCTGGTATTACCCTATACCTCCCTCAGAGTCGGGGAGGGGCGTCAGTCTGAAATCTTCCTGGCTCGCCAAGCCACTCCTATACTCCCCTTCATCTTGTGAACGCCCCTGCTCCCTTAGATGCGCATAATTCAGCTCCTTCCCCTCCCCTGATGGTCTCCAGGTCTCCTGGTCAACCCACCCAGTCACCAACTACCTTGGCTCCTGGGTTCCTAGATGCCCTTTGCACCCCAACTCCCTCATCATTCCTGGGCCTTCGTCATCCCTGAGGATGATTTTGCTAGGATCCCAATCTGGATCTCGTTGCCAAGAACACTTTCATAGCTCAGCTGCCCACTCCCTTCCCAACACTGAAAGGGCATAACCTCCCAGATCCCAAACCCAGCTTCTCACTCTCTGGCCATCATTTCCTGTCCTTCTGGCTTCCTCAAGCTTTCCTACAACTCTTTGTCCTCATCATGAACCCAGACCTACCGGGCCCTTTCTCACCATCCATCCGGGTCCTCCTGGCCTCATTTCCCTTTCCCTCTGCCCCAAATTCCATGGTCCTTCACTGGAATCACGCCCTTGCACACACCCCCAGCTCCCTTGCTGCTCCAGCCCTGTTTGGCACTTTCCCCAACTTGCCATGATGCCTGCCTGGCCTTACTACAAGGCTTCTCACAGTCTGTAGAGCTCTGGAAGCTACATGATTTCATTTGGACATCTAGGTGGTCCTGTACGGTGTAGGGCAGGGATTCATATTTTTGTCATACAGATGAGGTACTAAGCCCAAAGAGGCAAAATGGCTTTTCCAGAGTTGCCCAAAGCAGAGCCTCAAACCTGTGCCTCCTGGCCCAAGTCTACCTCGCCTCTTGAAGACAGCTCTTGTACAACAGGTTGGGATTTGGATACCTGGTGATGGGAGTGTGAGTGGGGGCAGGGCACCCCAGCACAGGGGAGACTGCTCCTTCGTGATGCAGGGGGCAGGAAAGGGGGTGGTCCAGAGAGGGGCTGTGGTGTTCCTTACAGGCCCCTCACAAAATGCAAAACCAGGTGCCTTTGGTGAAGCATCCTGTGTGACAGAGCATTTCTCTGGCTCCCCAGCCTTCTGCAAATCCCATTTCTTTCCTTGTTGGGACTCAGGGGGCCGAGGTCTCTGCAGCACTCTACACATCAAAGACACTACCAAGTTTTCCAGCACAGCCCTCAGAGGCTTCTAACCAGCTTCTGACAGTAAAGTCACTTTTAAATAAAAACCAAGACTCGTATTTGGCAGAAGAGGGATTAACAGGATCAGTGGTGTGGGAGGGGGTGGGGGGGGGGAGATGACATCATGCTATTTTTGTTGGCACTTCCCCAGCTCAAGTGTGAGGAGTCTGGGCATGGAGGGAGGATATATGCTTTTTTATTTTCAACTCACTTGGCCACTTGGAGTCTAGATCTAGAAAATGCAGGGAGCTGGAGGGAGCTGGCATGGCAGGGGGTGACCTTCCAGCAGTGGCAGGGCATCCGCTGGCCTGAGTGGGTGAGCCCATTGGGTCTGGAGGGGCAGAGCAGGGGCCCGAGAGTCATTCTCCTGGGGCCTCAAGCAGCAGGAGAGGGGAGACCCTGTTTGGGGACTGGGTGCTGAACTTGGAGAAAGGTGCCAAAGTGGGCAAATGCCCTGGTCCAACCAGCAGGAGAGACAGATGGACCTAGAGAAGCATGGCCTGGCCCCTTCCCAAGCAGATCTCTGGATACTGATCGTTAGCGATGCCCACAGTGACAGGGCCATGAGGGTCTTAGGAGATACTGCTCCACTGGGGGGTCAAACTTACTCTATTTTTTTGTTTGTTTTTTTTTTTTTAATTTTATTTTTAGTCATCTTGCTTCAGAAGAGCTACTGAGGCCTAGAGAAAGAATTGCTGTAAGACTTGGTGCTTCCTGGTTGCGGCTGCCCAGCCCCTGAGGGGCTGGAAATTGAACACGAAATTGAACACGAAAAACAAATGGAAATTCCCATCATTTATTAGATGAACACTTACTAAGTGCCTGCTCCATACCTGGCACTCCTCTAGGCACAGCCCCCCTCTCCACCCCCACAGGGCTCACACTATGCTGCGAGAGACAGACGTTAATTAAATGACACAAATAAATGTTCATTTCCCCCTCCCCCCAACTGTATGAAGAAACTGGTTTAGGAGGTGCCAGATTATTAGTGGGGCACTCAAGGCTCTGGGCTACCCAGCCCCAAGCTGTCTCTAGCGTTGGCCACCTTGCCCCCCTACCCAACCCCCTGCACCACCCAGACCCTCAGTGCCTTGCCCCACGTATGACTTATCTTTTCCCACCCCCAGTTTCCCCTGAGCTGCTTCATTCCCCCTTTCCTCCTTTCTCCCCTCCAGCTACCTCTGCCACCCCTGGAGGGTCCCATGACAATCCCACATGTCTGAAAAGCCTCCTCAGTTGGAGAGGACCCTGCCAGCCCTCTTCAGCACTGGAGCCTGGCCCAGAGAGAAGGGGGCAGCTAGTACTGGTGAAAGAGCAAGAAACCTGGGCAGAGTCCTTGTCCTGCTCCAGAGACGTTAGGTGTCACCCAACCTCACAGAGATGCTCATGAACTCACCTTGGACTGGTGTGATCCCCTCAGGTGTACACGGGACTTCCTCAAGGAACTCTCTGAAGGCCAGGATTGACTCTCTCCTCTGTCTTCTCCCAATACCAAGTTCAGGACCTTGAGCTCCTTCGGGGCTTACTGTGACATTTGTTCATTGACCAGTTTGGTTCTGAGCTCCCAGGCCAGCGTCTCTCACTTGCTCACTGCTGCCTGCCTCACAGCTGGTTCCAGTCCAGCTGTTCTGGGTTTTCTTCTCATAAGGAGGCTGAAGGCACCTCCTTCTGGCATCACATTCATATCTTCAGACACGTATTGGGGACCTACTACATACCAAGCCTGTACTCAGAATGACATCCTCTCTTGGCTTCAAATACTGTAGGATCTAAGAGGGAAGCGGACCAGGAAAGCAACAGTGGTGGACGGTGCATTGGATAGAGTCAGGAAAGCTACGCCCCTCCCATCCTCCTTCTGAAGGCAGCGTCCACTCATCTACAGGAATGAGCAGAAGGTTGGGTTATCTGTCTGTCCTTTCAGGGCCTCCCCTGGTATCGTGGGTCTACCTCCATAAACCTCAAGTCACACACTGGACACTCTAGAAGCTAATGGTTGGTCCCTCTTCTCTGAGGCCAGTGACTAGATGAGGATTCTTTTGCTACGCCGTCTTACTGGGCTTCCTAAAAAAAAACACCACATCGTGCTGAATAGGCATGAGCTGAATTCTCTACTGAAGGGTTCTAACAATTATGGGTTCTGAAGTGTTCTTCCCCTATTTCTTGTTAATTTAAACTTTCCTCTGAATTCTAAAAGGAAGATACTTAAAATGAAGTCTACTGCAAACAGGGGTCCCTGATGACATCCCTTCACACCTGACCTGCTTCACCAAACCCTGAGTTTCTCCCATATTTTGGCAAGTCCTGGTCTTCAGATCTCTACGCAACTCCTTTGGGAGTCCTCTTTCCCTCTCTATTTGAAGTTCCTAACTTCCATCCTTCTGATACTCCTGCCCTGGGACCTTCATTTTGGAGTATGTTCCATTCAGCCAGCCTCTCGTCACCAATCCCTCTTAGGGCCACTCAAATCCCAGGGACCTGCCAGGACCAAGGAAGGAGAAGTTCCAAGCCCTGCAGTCCACAGGCAACAGTGGATAAGGATCCTTCCCTTTGGATTTCTTTTCCACATCCCCGTCAGCGTAAGCCACAAACACATGGGTTCCATGACCTAGTAGAGTTATTAAATTATCAATATGCATTTCTCCCCCAGACAATCATTAATTTTGGAAGATAGCATTGCTTAACCCGTGCCACACAAATCCAACTGCTTAGTGGTGTGCTGGAGGTAGTCCACCCTGGCTCGCAAGCGCTGATTGATAACATTTTTAGGAATTTTGCAAGCCGGTTGTTTAACATTGCCATTCGGAAGTAGTAAATCATATAAACATGAACAAATATACCATACTAAAAAACAAATTTAATAAGTACTAAAAACACAGTACTTTCGAATGGTTTTACTCTATCACCAATGTTCTCGATGTTATTTCCATCTCTTAACTTCGGGCGGCAGGATACCGTATGTGGACTACTGTGTCCCATCACTATCCACCTCCACCTTCAGTGACATCACACTGGTAGCTCCAAGTCAGCCACAGTGGGAATACTGACACTGTGGAAATTGGCAAACGTCACCCACTGGGGCTCCCCTCCCCCCAATCGGAGCTGGTTGATAAACCTTCAGCAGCTCTTCACTGAGAAAGGGCACGTGTCTTCCATGGACATGGCGCTCCTCCGCCTTCCTGGGGATGCCACGTCAATTTGCAGGGTTGCACTTGGCCTCTTGCCTGCCCTGTCTGGCGCCTTTTAGAACTAACAGCTCCTAATGGCAGCTGCCTTAATGACTCAAGGAAGGACTGAGTCACTATCTTAGAGGATGGGAGAATTGACAGTTGGTTCTGGAAACGAGAGGTGTGTGTTGAATGCTCAGTGAGCATGGGCCCCAGCTCAGTCTGGGGGAGGAGACTTAGGGCAGGTTTGCCTGGGGAAGCTGTGCTGAGGCTAAGGAGGACTTCTTATTCCTGGAGGGTGTGGGGCCTGCGTGGGGGGCTGGGTAAAGTCAGAGGATAAACCTGGTGCCTCTCTCTAGGGCATCAGCTTACTCAGGGATAAGTAACTAAAGACACTGTTCTAACAAAGAAACGCACATGTAAATACTCTGTAGAAGAGTAGAGCATTGGGAAGAATTTTTAAATGAAAACAGGAGACTGTAGAGACATTTTCTCTCCATGACAGGCTCCTCCAGGTGATGGCTCCAGACCCTGCGAGGTACGTACCCAGTCCTTCTCCTCTGACACGAAGTCTTGGGATGGAAAAATCTGAACACCCTTGAGCTAATAAGGTCTTTGAGGTATCCATAGGAATGAACTGAACAGAGGCTGGGAGGAAGTGGCTAGGGCATTCTAGAAAGTGGAATTTAATAGAAAACAGCAAGAGCTTGGATTCGATTCCTTGGGTTGGAATTCCTGTTCTGCTCCTTATAAATAAGCTGTGAAGTATTAGATAGGTTACTTAACTGCTTTGTGCCTCCATTTCCCACAGCCGTCAGCTGAGGCCAGTCAGAATACCTATTGAGGGGTGTGTTTCAGAGAGGAAATGAGAGATGGGTACAGCACTTGGAGTGGCCTTAGTGCTTGTTCTTTCCAGTCACTTCTTTTTCTTTTCTTTTCTTCTTTAGGTTTTTATTTATGTATTTGAGAGAAAGCAAAAGAGCAGAGTGAGTGAGAATATGAGGCAGGGGGAGTGGCAGGCAGAAGGAGAAGCAGACTCCCCACTGAGCAGGGAGCCTGATGTGAGGCTGGATCCCAGGGCCCTGGGATTATGACCTGAGCTAAAGGCAGATGCTTAACCTACTGAGCCACCCAGGTGCCCTTCCAGTCACTTCATGCAGAAGGAACAGCATGAGCAAAGCCCAAAGCCTGGACAGACTGCTTCACATGGTGAGGGCATGGTATGCATGTGGTGGACAGTGAGGTTGCAGTGCTGTCGTGGCTCATGGCTTTTATGGCTCTCAACTCACTTGCCCTCTTGGGTCTTCCCTATGTGGGGTTTGGGGGCAGTGTAGTAAGCTTGATACCACCAAGGTCCATTCTGGTGCCCATAGCCTATGTCTCATTTCATCTTTTCCCCATCTCTTTTCTTTCTGAACACCACCTAGAATGTTCAGGTCCCCCATTTAGTGATTTAAAATATTTTTATATTGCTCACCATTACTTTATGAATTAGTCTTCCCATCCCCAATCAAAAAGTATATATTTGATTTAAAAAGGTAAGGTGAACCTAGATGTCCACCAACAGATGAATGGATCAAGAAGATGTGGTATATATACACAATGGAATACTATGCAGCCATCAAAAGAAATGAAATCTTGCCATTTGCGACAACATGGATGGAACTAGAACATATCATGCTTAGTGAAATAAGTCAAGCAGAGAAAGACAACTATCATATGATCTCCCTGATATGAGGTGATGCAACATGGGGGCTTAAGAGGGTAGGAGAAGAATCAATGAAACAAGATGGGATTGGGAGGGAGACAAACCATAAGTGACTCTTAATCTCACAAAACAAACTGAGGGTTGCTGGGGGGAGGGGGGTTGGGAGAAGGGGGGTGGGGTTATGGACATTGGGGAGGGTATGTGCTTTGGTGAGTGCTGTGAAGTGTGTAAACCTGGCGATTCACAGACCTGCAACCCTGGGGATAAAAATATATGTTTATAAAAAATAAAAAATTAAAAAAAAAAGGTAAGGTGAAATAATCCAATCAAGAAATGGGCAGAAGACATGAACAGACATTTCTGCAAAGAAGACATCCAGATGGCCAACAGACACCTGAAAAGGTGCTCCACATCACTCGGTGTCAGGGAAATACAAATCAAAACCACAGTGAGATACCACTTCACACCAGTCAGAATGGCTAAAATTAACAAGTCAGGAAATGACAGATGCTGCTAGCGAGGATGTGGAGAAAGGTGAACCCTCCTACACTGTTGGTGGGAATGCAAGCTGGTGCAGCCACTCTGGAAAACAGCATGGAGGTTCCTCAAAAAGAAAATAGAGCTACCCTACGACCCAGCAATTGCACTACTTGGTATTTACCCTAAAGATACAAAAGTAGTGATCCGAAGGGGCACGTGCACCTGAATGTTTATAGCAGCAATGTCCACAATAGCCAAACTCTGGAAAGAACCTAGATGTCCATCAACAGATGAATGAATAAAGATGTGGTGTAGATCTACATAATGGAATACTATGCAGACATCAAAAGAAATGAAATCTTGCCATTTGCGATGACATGGATGGAACTAGGGGGTATTACGCTGTGCGAAATAAGTCTATCAGAGAAAGACAATTATATGATCTCCCTGATATGAGGAATTTGAGAGGCAGAGTGGAGGGCTTGGGGGGTAGGAAAGAAATAAATGAAACAAGATGGGATTGGGAAGGAGACAAACCATGAGACTCTTAATCTCCAAAACAAACTGAGGGTTTCCAAGGGGAGGGGAGTAGGGAGAGGGTGATTGGGTTATGGACATTGGGGAAGTTATGTGCTATGGTGAGTGCTGTGAAGTGTGTAAACCTGGCGATTCACAGACCTGTACCTCTGGGGCAAATCATACATTATATGTTAATAAATTTTTTAAAAATAAAATAATAAAATAAAAAGCTAAGGTGAAGAGATAATCCAGGTTTATAGTTACTTTTAAAAAAATTCATTAGGCTGGGGCACCTGGGTGGTTCAGTGGGTTAAAGCCTCTGCCTTTGGCTCGGGTCATGATCCCAGTGTCCTGGGATCTAGTCCTGCATCGGGCTCTCTGCTCCGCAGGGAGTCTGCTTCCTCCCCTCTCCTCTCTGCCTGCCTCTCTGCCTACTTGTGATCTCTGTCTGTCAAATAAATAAATAAAATCTTTAAAAAAAATTCATTAGGCTAATTTAATGGCAAAGTGTAGCACAACACATGAGAAAACAGAAGAACCTTGTGACCCATGAAGTCAGAGAGATTTGGGGGAAAATCCTGGCCCACCGAAGTTCTTTTGCCTTTAGCTTTTTCCTGTCTGAAATGGGCGGCTGAAAAAAGTACCTACCTCCCAGGGCTGCAGTGGGAAGTTAAATGATCTAAGTCAGGTCTGATTCTGAGAGGGCAAGGCTAACTTCCACTGGCTCCTCTGGATCCCACAAGGAAGGAGGAGGCTGAGGCTGGCTCCCTCCCTGTGGGACATCATCACCATCAGTAGGCCGTGTCCCCTGACCCTGTGTTGAGGCCCAGGAAGCTCTGCGCCATCCACCCTGGGACACTGCGTTCTCCTACATGGGTCCCTCACGTTCACCAGTCTTGGGATGATGAACCACACAGAGCTCATACATGCAAGCGAGCAGGAAGTCATTCCCAGGAGGAGCGGGGTTCCCTCACTGAGTGCTTTCTGGGGAGGACAGGTGCGCAGTGGGGTAAGTGGCCCTTTCAGAACAGGCCTTTCTCTGGTCCTAACCTAGAGATGAAGTCACGTGTCCAAGTCTTGGGGGGTTCCCTAAAGCGAGGGAAGAGTCCTAGAGGGGGTCAGGGCATTTGTTGTGGGCTCCTGCCTCATGGCGACGCTTCTGGGGGTGGACAGTGATGACCCTCCTCAGGACCCAGTTTCCTCCTCTGTAAATCCAGATGGCTGGGGTATTGTTTGCCAAGGCAGCAACACACTGGCTGCAAACCAGGGGGCTACACACAACAGGGATGTATTCTCTCAGAGTGTGGAGGCTGGAAGTCTGAAATCAAGGTGACTGTAGGGTCATGTGCCCTCTGAAGTTTCTCGGGGAGAATCCTGCTTTGTCTTCCAGCTCCCCATGGTTCCTGGTATTCCTTGGTGTGGTAGCATAGCTCCAATGTCCACTTCCCATGGTCTTCTTCCCTGTGTGTGTCCCAGTGTGTCCTCCTCTCTTCCCATTAGGACGCTGTCGCTGGATTTAGGGCCCACCCCTCATCCAGATCCTTAACTAATTACATCTTCAAAGACCTCATTCCTAAATAAGGTCATATTCTGAGGTTCAGGTGGATATAAGTTTTTGGGGGTGTAGGGTGGGGTGGGAAATGTTATTCAACCCAGTACAGTTAGATTATAGGGCCTCAATAGTTCTTACCAGTCCCAGACCTTTGGAAGTCAGTGGGTACTTAGAATTCCCTGGTCAGGCACCTCTCTTTTGCTGGGACTCCTTCGGTAGAGATTGGGTGAGGCAGGAAATGCTCTGAGCTGTGTGAAAGAGAGTCGAGAAATACCTGGGTGGTAATTACCACCAGCGGGACTGCCACCACTCAGCACTGTATCATATCTCCCTCTTCTTCTCCCCCTACATGTCCCTGCAGACATGCCTCCACCCCTCCTGCACCGCTCTTTCCCCTGGCTCTTATTACTGGCCTCTGTTGGAGCCTGTCCATGCTCTCATCACCAACCTAGATACACCCATCATTTCCCTTCCTTCCATTGCCTCTATGAAATCAGTTGTATTGGGACACCTGCATGGCCCAGAAGGTTAAGTGTCTGCTTTTGGCTCAGGTCATGATCTCCAGGTCCCAGGATCGAGCCCCATGTCCGGTTTCCTGCTCATTGGGAAGTCTGCTCCTCCCTCTCCCTCTGCCTCTCCCCCTGTTTGTGCTCTCTCTCTCTCAAATGAATAAGTAAAATCTTAAAAAAAAAAATCAGTAGTAATACCATTTCCACTGAAAGTTACAAAACTGGGCATGGAATGTCAGAACCAGAATCTGAACGCAGGTCTGGTAGATCCAAAACTCAAACTTTTGCCACACACCTGGAAGTTTCAGCCGCAGAAACAGGCCCCAGCTCTGGCTTTCATTTGAGGTTACTTGTTTTCAATGCAAGATTGTGAAACTGTCAATTAGTTTATAGGATTTCCCTATGAATTGCCTGATCTTATCTCTTCCTTCAGTTAAGTGTCTCCTTTTGGCTCAGGTCATGATTCCAGGATCCTGGGATGGAGACCTGAATTGGGCTCCCTGCTCAGTGGGGAGTCTGCTTCTCCCTCTCCCTCTGCCGGCTGCTCTGCCTACTTGTGCTCTCTCTCTGTCAAATAAATAAATAAAATCATTAAAAAAAAACGAAAGTGTACAGTCTGTACTATACAGTCTTGTAGTACATAGCAGTTTTTCTTCGACCCAACACTCTTTAAAAAAAACAAGCAAACCTTAAGCACACACTTTAGCCAGTTCCTAAATAATAATATTGACAGAAATATTTTTTTAAAAAAAGTATCACAGTGTTTCCAATGCATTAAAAAAAGTTAGTTTATTTATAGCCTAATGTCACCTCCTATAGTCAGCAGGATGGGAGTCACACTGGTGGAGAAGCCAGAATTATGCTGTTTAATTGAGACATCTGCTAAGAATTTCTGGGGGGACCAGAAGGTTGGGGGCTTAGACGTTGATATAACCCTTTTGGCCATTGGTGTGGTAGCATGTGTCAGGAGCCTTACAACATTTAACTTCATACAAACACTTCTAAAAAATAATTCCTGAAATCACTCCCCAAGCAGAAAAAGCTTGATTTATTGCCTAGTGCCATTTATAAATATTTACAGATTTACACATGCTATAAGCAAATGTTTTGGCAGCTGGCTAGGGTTCCAGTGATGGGGATAAATAAATCATGATGTGTCCTTCTTTATGGAATATTATGTGACAGTTCAAACGAAATTTACTCTGTAAAATTGAATGGAAGAAGCAGCACATACACATGGCTATTAAATACTCAGGATGATCATTACCATATAAAATAAAATAGGCATAAAAGAAAGATGTAAGAGGTATTGCCAAATGCTAGCAAAAGTTTTTAGAGAGTAGAACTATAGTTTTTCCCCCTCTATTTTCTATCTCTGTATTATTTCCAAATTTTAAAAAGTAAGCTTAAAAATGGGGGAGGTTAAACTATCAACAAGATTATTTATGTATCTTTTTTTTAAAAAAGATTTTATTCATTTATTTGACAGAGAGAGACACCGAGAGAGTGAGCACAAGCAGGGGGAGTGGGAGAGGGAGAAGCAGGCTTCCCGCTGAGCAGGGAGCCCAATGCGGGTCTCGATCCCAGGACCCTGGGATCATGACCTGAGCTGAAGGCAGACGCCCAGCTACTGAGCCACCCAGGCATCCCTATTTATGTATTTTTTATGTTCACTCTATGGACAGGGACATTGCCATTGCAGTGATGGTCCCACGTCTTTCAGTTCGAGGCACAGTCTCTAAAAAGGTGAGGCATAATGGGGCATAGAAGCCTGTCATGTGAGTGCCTACTGAGGACCCCTACAGACAGACAGGGAACCCCCAGGAGAGGGACTCTTGATGCTGCTTCCCAGCAGTGCCTGAAAACATGTCATTGTCCTCTAAGAGAAACGTCCAGCCTGACATCTCAAATTACTGCCCAGGGCCAGGGGGAGAGAGGAGAGAGTTTCCCCAGGGGTGGGGTTCCTCCTCCTGGATGTCTTTAAGACAGTCCCTTCCACTGTGTAGGTTCTGTAAGGCCCTGGCCAGCAAGCACCATGGGGGCCCTGGGGCAGGCACTGAGCCAGACACAGTGGGAGTTAGGAAACAAAATGACGTGCATTAAGGAGGACAGAATGACCATCACAACACAATAGCTACTCTTTACTGGGTGCCTAAATGCATGTGCATACAGGGACATGGGAACTTTTTATCCTGTTGAACACTCATAACTGCCCAACTAGGGGAGAGGGTTATAGCGCCCATTTTGTGGGTGAGCAAACAGAGAGGTTAAGCAACTTCTGCAAGGTCACACAGCTAGGATGCACACTCAGGTGTGCATCCTGATTCTAACACTCCCACTTTCAGTGATGCTCCCTGGCTCTCCATGGAAGGGATCTAATGCTATTCATGCCCTCCCTGCCTTACCAGGTATGGTAAAACACTGGGTAATTGGGGATTTGGTCATAAATCAAGCAATGGTTCCTGAGGGATAAAAACTACAAGTGCGGCTTCCATTTGCTTAAATCAAATTCATCTGGGTCTTCTTTGGGGTTGCCACAGTGCTCAGCCGTGGAGAATGCCAGAATGTACAGGGGGTGCTGAGATGCTGATGGATACACGTGTGGTCTACTGAGGCCTCACAGACCAGGTTATAAAATAAAGATTATATTTTATTAGGCAGTCATGTTGGTTACCTTCATATTAATAAGAAAAAGTATGGCTAGGAGCCCTTCCTTCTCCATGGCTCCCTCCCCCTCATCAGGTTTCAGCCTGAGGCACATATCTGTGCTTAAAGCATTAACCCCTAAAACTGGAGAGTAATCCCAAACACACACACACAAACACACACACACACACACACACACGAGCATATGCACACACCGTGCACACGCACACGTGCACATACACACTCCTTCACGTCATAGCAATTTGCCGAAAATGCTGACTAAATCATATTAACCTAATTGCTAGGTTGAAATAATGGTAATGATGATGATAGTAATAATAAAAGAATTGCTCTCAAATTATTCTGAGTGATGTTGCAACACCAGCTGCCACACTCATTCCCCAAGAAGGAATTTGCATTTTCAGACTCAGTTCAGATCAGGCAGACGGCTCCCTGGGAAGATAGATGACAGTCCTCAAGGAGGTGTTCCCTTGCCCATAGTGAAACCTTACTTCTTTGTGCAAAAGTAGGAAGCCCCCATTTCAGGCCAAATGTCCAAATTTACAGACTTCCTGGGGACAAATCAGAATCTGAAATCTGCTAAACATCCTGGGCTCTGATTTCAAGTGTTCTCTTTCGGGGTGGTGTTGCATTTTAGCTGTGAGGGTTATTCACTGGTAGGATTGTGGCTCTCTGGCTCTCTCTCTCACAGAAAGTGTGGGATCTTTTGCAGAACACCTCTGGAAGCCAGGGTGGAGGTCTTCCCTCTGGCTGTGGCAGGCAGGCCACGGTCCAAAATGTCCCAGCTAGTTAAAGACATAGGGTAGAGATGAAGATCCTAAGGGGCTCACCACAAAGGCTTACTGAGCCCCCGCGGAGCGTGGCTCTGCCCAGGGGAAGGTGACCAGGCTGCAGCCCTTGCTTGCTCTCTGGAGTTTACAGAGACTACAGGAAAAACATGCACACAGATAACTAGTGCTTTGAAAAAGAAGTGCTTTAGGAGCTGAGGATAAGCTAAGTCAGTGACACCTAACAACGATCACTGAACCGGGTCTATAAGTTCAAAAAAAAATTTCACGAAAAACACGAGGTTTGGGATGGGGAGGTGGATCAGAGGGTAAGTAGGAGGAGGGGAGGGCATTCCAGACAGAGACAACAACATAAGCCAAAGCAGGAAGAAATAAAAAGTATTGAGAAATAATCTTGTCCAGCACGACAGTACTGCTCCTTCTGTCCACCTGCCCTATTCCAGAGCACCTGTCTGCCACTTTAAGCCCATTCTCTTGAAATGCCCCTGAGCTAGGAAGATGTCCCTGGGGCAGGAACCATATTTGTGATGCTCCATGTGATATCGTGATTTATCATCATTCAGTTACAAAATCTTCTATAATTCCACGAGTATTCTTTCTTTGACCCATTAATTATTTCAAAGTATATTTAGAAATTTTGTGTGGAAATGGTTTGGTTTCTGACTTATAATTTTACTGCACTAAATATAAATAAATCAGGGGCACCTGGGTGGTTCAGTGGGTTAAGGCCTCCACCTTCGGCTCAGGTTGTAGTCCCAGGGCCCTGGGATGGAGTCCGGCATTGGGCTCTCTACTCAGCAGGCAGTCTGCTTCCCTGCTCTCTCTGCCTGCCTCTCTGCCTACTTGTGATCTCTGTCTGTCAAATGGATAAATACAATCTTTAAAAAAATAATAATAAATAAATATAAATAAATCAGAGAATGTGACCTGTATAATATCAGTTCTCTGGTGCCCTTTGATAGTTCCTTTGTGGCCTAGGGTATGTGACCGACTGCTGTAAGTATGTACTTGAAAAGCTATTTATGAGACACAAGGGTCCATAAATAACTGTTCAAATCTTCTGTATCCTTCACAATTATTTTTGTCTGTTTGAACACTTTCTGGGAGGAGTTATTAAAATCTACCACTATGATTGTGGCTTGTCCATATCTCTTTATAATGTTGTAGGGTTTTGCTTTATGTATTTTGAGGCTATGTTGTAATATGCATATAGGTTCTGGATTGCTCTACTTCTTGGTGAACTGTTACCTTTGTCAAGAATTTCTTTATTGCCAACTTTTGGTCTTAAGGCCTACTTTGTTTCAAATTAATATTGCTAAGTTGGCTTTTAGTGAATACTTATCTGGTATATTTTGTTTTAATCTTTTGCGTTCGACCTTTTTCTGTCTTGGGTTTTCTTTTTTTTTTTTTTAAAGATTTTATTTATTTATCAGAGAGAGAGGGGGAGAGAGCGAGCACAGGCAGACAGAATGGCAGGCAGAGGCAGAGGGAGAAGCAGGCTCCCTGCCGAGCAAGGAGCCCGACACGGGACTCGATCCCAGGACGCTGGGATCATGACCTGAGCCGAAGGCAGCTGCTTAACCAACTGAGCCACCCAGGCGTCCCTGTCTTGGGTTTTCAGTGTGTCTTTTGTGAATAGCTTTTAGCTGGATTCCAAGCCCTAGATGAGTGCCTAGAACATAGTAAGTACTCAGTAATTATTTCTTGAATGAGTTAATGAATGGAAAAAAATAAATCCAATTTGAAAATTTGTCCTATAGATGAGTTTTATATTTGCTTATAAAGATCTGTTTATATGTATGTATATATATGTATATATAAAGATCTATATATAGATCTGTATATATTTGTCGTGATTACTGTCATATTTAACTGACTTACACTACTTTGTTTTCTGACTATATGTAATCTTTCTATTTTTTTTTTCCTGCTTTACTGCTTTGTATTAGATTGGTCAAATATGCCTTATCTCCTTCTCTTCTAGCTTGAAAATGATTCCTTTTCTTTTCCTTGTTTCAATAATGGCATAATCACTTTCACTATGTCTTTAGATCAGCACAAAGTCTTGCCAATTCAATATGAGTATCCCCATTTTACAGATAGGAAAACTGAGACTCTGAGTTAAGCAACCTGTGTAAGGCCTGACAGCTGGTAACCAGCAGATTCGATATTAGAACCTGTCTTGTGTGATGTGGAGTTTATGCGCCGCTCCCCATCCCCCACTGCAGGCTACAGGCCGACAAAGGCCAGGGGCAGTTTGCTGAAGGAGGTTATCACGGGATTTCTTAGTCCCCACAGCAGTACTCTGATCAGCAGACTCTGTTATCTCTGTGTCCTAGTGATAATTTCAGAAATGGAAATGAATGAGCACAGGCCCCGGGACAAGTTCAGAGGGAGAGAAAGTCAAAGGCTGAGAAGTAAACAAAACTCTTAAAACTCTCCAAAATGAAATCCTCCCTGACGCTGGATGGCTGTCAACTTTTTTTTTTTTTTTTTTTTTTTTTTTTTTAACGATATCTCAGATCTGACCCCTTAACCATTTTCCGGGAACACTTCCCTTTTCCCCCACACACAGTCATCTGCCTTCACAGCCCTTTACTGCTTAGTAAAAGGCTTAGTAAAAAACTGTGTTTCTTGCTAACTGTCTCTACACATCGCTCTCCAGATATGTTCTTTCTTCAAACAGGTTGCTCCGCTTTGATGCCCCCCTTCTGGCGGGGAGGGGGGGGCAGGGATCTGAGAATGGGGATTAGGGAGAGGCGGAGACACAGGGCCTCAGAGTCACCTTTGGAGGAAGGGAAGGATAGAAAACTTCTGAGGCAGTGTGAACACGCACAGGGCTCTGATGAGGTCACCCCCGGAGGAGGCCGTTGCTATGAGGAACATTACCCATAATCCCTCTAGCTTCCAAAGTTCCTATTGCAGTAAACAATGCCCAGTGGAATGATAATCCTGGTGTCAAATGTCCTGCTGATTTTGTAGGGGTACAGGTGCATCTTTGTCTGAAAGAGCGGCATTCCTTTTCAGGATGAGGGTAGGAAAGAATGTGACCGAATTCCTGAGATACCACTAAGGGACCGCAGCCATGGCCAGGGACAGCATCAGCATGGGTGTTTCCCCGAAAGAGCAGTCCCACTCTGGCCAGAGGGCTTCACCGGTCCTGCTCAGGATTTCATCTTTATGTGGAGGCACAGGATGGAGACTGGCTTCTTTTTCTTCTTCTTCTTTTTTTTTTTTTTAATTATTTTTTTTTCTACTGAAATTTTTAAAAATTGTGTCATGTTCATCAACATAAAATACATTTTTAGCTTTTGATGCAGTGTTCCAAGATTCTTTGTTTATGTACAACACCCAGTTCTCCATGCAATATGTGCCCTCCTTAAAACCCATCAGTAGGCTCAACCATCCCCCTCCACTCTCCCCTCTAAAACCCTCAGTTTGTTTCTCAGAGTCCACAGTCTCTCGTGGTTCATCTCCCCCTCTGATTTCTCCCAATTCACTCTTCCTTTCCTTCTCCTACTGTCCTCCATGTTATTCCTTATGTTCCTCAAGTAAGTGAAACCATGTGATAATTGACTCTCTCTGCTTGACTTATTTCACTCAGCATAATCTCCTCCAGTCCCATTCATGTTGATGCAAAAGTTGGGTATTCATTGTTTCTGATGGGTGAGTAATATGGCATTGTATATATGGACCATATCTTCTTTATCCATTTGTCTGTTGAAGGGCATCTCAGCTCTATCCACAATTTGGTTATTGTGGACATTGCGGCTATGAACATTGGGGTACATATGGCCCTTCTTGTCACTACATCTGTATCTTTGGGGTAAATACCTAGTGCAATTGCAGGGTCATAGGGAAGCTCTATTTTTAATTTCTTGAGGAATCTCCACACTATTTTCCAAAGTGGCTACACCAACTTGCACTCCCACCAACAGTGTAAAAGGGTTCCCCTTTCTCCACAACCTCTCCAACATTTGTTGTTTCCTGCCTTGCCTATCTTTGCCATTCTAACTGGTGTAAGGTGGTATCTCAGTGTGGTTTTGATTTGAATCTCCCTGAAGGTTAATGATGATGAATGAGTCTGCTAGCCAGTTGTATGTCTTCATTGGATGTCTGTTCATGTCTTCTGCCCATTTTTTGACATAATTATCTGTTCTTTTGGGTATTCAGTTTGAGAAGTTCTTTATAGATCTTGGATATCATCCCTTTGTCTGTAGTGTCATTTGCGAATATCTTCTCCCAATCCGTGGGTTGCCTCTTTGTTTTGTTGACTATTTCCTTTACTGTGCAGAAGCTTTTTAACTAGATGAAGTCCCAAAAGTTCATTTTCACTTTTGTTTCCTTTGCCTTTGGAGATGTGTCTTGAAAGAAGTTGCTGTGGCTGATATCAAAGAGGTTACTGCCTATGTTTTCCTCTAGGATTTTGATGGATTCCTGGGGAGACTGACTCCTGAGAGGCAATTTTCAAAGCCTACCTGAATCAGAATCACTTGGTTGCGGGGAGGGGCAGAGGTAGGCTTGTTAAAGTGTTAATTTAGGACTCCACCCTAGACTTATTGAATCAGAATCCTATAGGGGTCCCCAGGAATCCCCATTTTTAATAAGTGGCCCAGATAATCTGGGTACTGAGTCTACTGATTTTGGTACTGTTCTTCAAGGGCTCTGTAGGTGCCTGAAACTTCCTGTGGGGCAGCCAAGCTGGTGTAAGGAGGCACATGACAAGTGACCAGGAGTCCTGAGCCCCAGCTTTCTCTTTGGCTTTGCCGTGTGACCTTGAGCAAGTTACGTCACCAGCCTGGGCTTCATTTCCTTATCTGCTAAATAAGCTTGCAGAGCTTCTTAATGGCGGGATCAGGCCAGCCCCACAGACTCGGGTCTTTGTTTTGGCACTTGAGCTTGAAATGAGAGCAGGACTTCTGAAAGTAGATGGGAATTATAGCAACTTTTATTATGCATAGTGCGCCCCAGGCATTGGTGTACAGACCAAGGCAGATGAGTTCATTTTCTCTCCACCATAACTCTCTGAATTTGGTGCTTTCCTATTCCCATTTTACAGATAAAGGAATGGAGGCAAAGTTCACAGAAAAGTTAAGGTCGCATAGGTAGTAAGAAGTAGAGCTGGATTCCGAACTCCAACCCAGAGCTCTTGTTCTTCACAACAAAGATACACTATCTCTCAGCCATAAATGTCCCACTGGCAATCGGAAATACCAGACACAGCTAAGAGGTTTGATCACCCAGCAAATGTGGCAGTTCCCTAAATAGAGGTGACAGATGGAAAGCCCGAGGAGCATGGAAGGAGTAGAGAGCTGGAGCACCAAGAAACACTGGCCGACTTAACTAACCCAAGGTAACTCAGTCTTACCCACTTCTGGAGGATTACACATGGGATATAGAGGGGGGCGCTTAAAGCTTCCAGACAGGTGGGTAAGGGAAATCTTGGGGCAGGGGAGCAAAAGTCCATCTCAGAGTACCCTGCCCAGCTCGCTCCGGGGATAATGGCTCTAACCCTACCCTTTCGTTTGTAGAGATCTGAGAGCAGAAATAGGTCCCTGCTTTTTCCTAAGCTTTGAAGATTGTTTCAGGAAGTTAAAAACTGACCACCATGAAACCATACTCCCTTCACCAGAGAAGACTTGTCCTGCAGATAACACCAGGACCTTAGCTGGCCTCAGGCAGAGACTGGGCCAGAATTTGGTGGTGGAAGAAGCAGGTTTGCTCAGAAGGTGCAGTTACAGTGAGCATGGCCTCCTGCTCCTGGATGAGCGAGGGGTTGGATTTCTCAGGGAAGGCAAGGATCTCTCTCTTCTCAGCATGCTGTCCCTGAGAAGGAGGGTGGTATTCCCTTTTCTGCCCCAGCATCAACTCTCACCTTTATGGTAATGACTCTCCAATGCGTACGTACATCTAGTCTGGGACTTTCTGTGGGGCCCCAGACTCTTCTATCCAATAGCCTCCTGGACATCTCCCTGTAGAGGTCCTACTGGTGACACAAACTCATGTCTCCATCCAAATTTAGGCTGTTTGTCCTGATCCCATGCCCTCTTTAGCTCTTCTTTTGGTTAATGAAACCAGTTCACCAAGTCCTATGATGCTTCCTATCATCTACAGGTGAAAAGTCAGGGAACTTTGGGAGGCAGACCCACCTGCCTGCCCAGCCCCCCAGGCCCAGTCCCGGGCCCAGTCTTTTCATTCCAACCACCCCTGTGCCCTCTAACACCTGGGTGTCTTTCTTCTGACTAGTTTTGTTTTTATTTTTGTTGGTTTTGTTTTTGTTAGAGGGCCTTATCTTGGTCTGACAGTCTGATTGCACTCTCTGCCTTCAAGACCTGGCTCAACTCCTTTGAGAAGTCTTCCAAGATTGCAACAACCCCTCTCCAGGAGAGTTCCTTTCCTCCTTGGAGTTCCCACCACCCTTCTTGCACACCAAGGACATGTTTGTCACTTTGCATTGTTAACATCTGTTCACATGTCCTGCCTCTGGACACCAAGCTTCTCCATGGAGAGGACTATCTGTCACACATGTGCATACGCAACTCTGTTCTCAGTGCTGGACAAGAACCCAGGAGTTGTGGTTGAATAAATGAATACATGATTCAATAATTGGGTCAGAATTTCTGGGAAAATGGACCTGTAGAACCACAAGATTTTATCCAAAGCATAAAATGGTGGTATAAGAAAGGGTAGATGCCTAGAGGGACCACCCAGGGGTCGTCCAGCCTGGGACTCTGAATGTGTGTGATTCTCCACGAAGTGCCAGGCTCAGTCCATGTGTGTGACCTTCAGGCACCCTGGCCCACCCTTCCATGGCTACCTCCTCTCCTGCTGTCCCCATCCTGCAACAGTTCACCCCCTTTCTTGTCTAAGAGCCCAGTACACTCCCTTTGTTCTGGTCCTTCTGGAAACCATCCCTTCCCACTTTGCCCCTGCTTCCTCTAGGGAGCCTCTCCTGAGGAAATGGGATAGGGAACACGATGTGAGCTTTCCCAAACCTCCAAATTCCAGCAACTTCCCCTCCCTGGCATTTCAGATCAGCTGGCAGAGTGAGGAGGGAGAAGCACAAGATAGGCCAGGTGCTCCTCTTAGTCCCAATAAGCAGCAGGTCCCTAAACTCATGAGGATTGTCTGGGCCACATGTTAGCCATACAGCTCCTGGGCTCTATCCAGGACATGCTGAATCAGAACCTCTAGGTCAGGGGCCCAGAGTCTCTATTTTTAACAAGTGCCTTGGCTTAAAAAAATCATCAGGCAAGTTAGGGAAAAGCTACGTTAGAGTTTAGATGCCAAACAAATTAAATAAGCTTCTGTTAGGCTCATTTTGTGAGAGTGCAACGTAATCATCATCTTCACAGTGAAAATTTATTGGGCACTAAGTATGCGCTTGGCACAACTTTAAGCCATTTATATACATTAACTCATTTGTTCTTTATTATAACCTTATGAGTTAGGTACTATTAGTCAGTATTAACGAATGAGGCACAGAGAAGGAAAGTTACTTACCCAAGGTCACCGTTAGCAATTAGAGCTAACAATTAGAGCACTAGGATTAACATCCAATCAGTCTGGATCCTGAGTTAAGCTCTGCTTTTAACCTACGATACCCCCCCCCCCCAAAAAAAAGTGCATTACTAGAGCTAGGACAGCCTGCTGTAGACATTGAGTAAATATTCCCTGAAAGGAAAATCTGGAAACAGGCAGAATGAGGGTGTTAGATTTATTGGTCCCTTTCACTCGGAGATGACCAGTTCTTTGCCATCAGTCACCTGTTCACCTCTGCAGCATTCCGGGGGGGGCAGCTCAGAGGTCAGCAGGGTCTTCCAGCTCTGCGTTTCAGAAATGAGGCCAAGAAGGGTCACAGTCAGGCTTCAGTGGGGACACCCACCTCCCTCCGACGGATGGCTAGGAAAGTCTACATGCAAAGTTTCCTTTTCACGTTACACCATGGACTCGAGGCTCCAGGGCTCTAGTGTAGTTAATCATTTATGGGAATATGCACACTGGGTATCAGTGGTGATCATCAAGCTAGGATGATTCTCTGCAATGACAGCCTAAAGCCGGATTCTGCTGCCATAATATCTCACTCTCAATGGCTTCAGTGGATGGCATCAGATTAGCGGGACCGCACTGCTCCGGGACTCGGGTCAGTGCCCCTGACTACCTCATCTTATGTTCCCAGGTGAATCCAGATGGATTCCAGAGCACATTCTAGTTGCTGCTGGCTGGAGAGAATTGCCTACTCCCTGAGAAAGCATCAAGGACGTGGGGTAGGGGAAGCTGACCTCACAACGACCCCTAACACCATGGGGTAGAGTTTTGAGGGACTGCAGGCACTGGTGTTCCTTCTCTGGGTCACTGAGAGGTGAGGGGTGGGGAAGACGCTGAGGGGTAGACCAGATCTGCAGCTGTGTTGGCACCCACCGTGCTCCAGACCCCGGCCTCCCTTGGGCTGTGCACCTGGGCCACTCTGGCCATGGGCAGGAAGGAGGTTATAAGTCTCTCCTCATTCTCCTGAGAACTCTGAGGCAATGAGGGGGAAGGGGGGGATCTCACCAGTGAGAGCTGGTCTACCTCATACACCTCACAATTCAACCCCACAGGCGGCTGCTTCTGTGGTGTGACTGAAAAGAGTCTTTAGGGGCCCAGCATACCTGTCTCTCTGCTTCATTCACCCACCATTATAACCACGGAGTTACCCCCTAGAAGGTCCCTTCTAAATATAATCTTGGGACCTGAGAGTAACAAACCAAGCCCTTGGTGGCGATGGACCCAGGAGCATGTCTCAGTCTCCTGCTAGGTAGCTGGGAGGGAGTTCAGAGAAGGACACCAGGGGACGACAGTTTCAGGGACAAAGGAGGGGAGGCAGAGGAAAAAGAAGTAACGAGATAGAATCAGAACGGCACAACCATGTCCCCACACCGCCCCAATCTTTCTGTCAGATTTACCACTTTGGCTGCCTATTGGAATCAAGTGGGACATTTCCCCATGGACCAATGACTGTCGCCCCTTCCACCACTCTGACTTCAGTGCCTTGGGGCAGGCCTGGCACCCGGATTTTTTTTTTATGGCTTTCTGGGTGGTTCAGACATAAGCCAGGGTTGAGCCCCATGGTCTTGAGAGGGTTTGCAGGCCTCCCGCCCGGGGTTGCTACCTCCCTCACGCCTATGCTCCCAGCTTCAGTCTGTGGAAAAAGCCATTTCTTTAGCTCTTGCACTAATTACTGAGCTAAAGACAGTTGAACAGGGAGAATTTACACCCCTAAAGTTCTATGAGTCTAGCCTGTAAGCTCATGAGGGCAGGACCTCGGCCGACTTGTTCTCCTGGGACCTCAGCACTTCGTAAAAATGACTGTTCGATATTAGCATTAAAACAGATATTTGTTTTCCTGAAGTCCTTTAAGCTGGGAAAGCTCATTGCTAGGAGTGATTCTTAGCTTCCTCAACAGTAAAATGGGCTTAACAACCCTGAAGTTGACCTCAAGGTATTGTAGAGATTAGGTGGACCTGGTGTGTGAGAGAGCTGGAGAGTCCGATTCAAACGCTCATGTTGCCTTGCCCGCTTGCTCTGACACCTGAGCGCCTATGCATCCTTCATTTATTTATTTGTTTAGTTAGTTAGTTAGTTCAGTTTACCAGCACATAATACATCTTAAGTTTTTGCTGTAGTGTTCAACGCTTCGTTAGCTGTGGATAACACCCCTCAAAACCACATATGTCCACCTTAATACCCATCACCTGGTTGCCCCATCCTCCTGCCCCCTCCCGTCTGTAACTCTCAGTTGTTTTCCCGGAGTCCCGAGTCAATCATGGTTTGTTTTGGGGCACCTGGGTGGCTCAGTTGTTAAGCGGCTGCCTTCAGCTCAGGTCATGATCGCAGGGTCCTAGGATCGTGTCTGGCATCGGGCTCCTTGCTCAGCAGGAAGCCTGCTTCTCCCTCTCCCACTCCCTCTGCTTGTGTCCCCTTTCTTGCTGTGTCTCTCTGTCAAATAAATAAATAAAATCTTCAAAAAAAAAACCAAAACCAAAACAAAACACAAAACATGGTTTGTCTCCCTCTCTGGTTTATTCCCGTTCAGTTTTCCCTACCTTCCCCTCTGGTCCTCCACACTATTCCTTATGTTCCACATATGCATGAAACCATATAGTTGTGTCTCTCTGCTTGACTTATTTCACTCAGCATAATCCCCTCCAGTTCCATCCATGTCAATGCAAATGTTGGGTATTCATCCTTTCTGATGGGTGAATAATATTCCATTGTATATATGGACCATATCATCTTTATCCATTCATCTGGGGAAGGTCATCTCAGCTCCTTCCACAGTTTGGCTATTGTGGACATTGCTGCTATGAACATTGGGGTGCAGGAGCCCCTTCTTTTTACTACATCTATGTCTTTGGGGTCAATACCTAGTAGTGCCATCGCTGGGTTGTAGGGTAGCTCTATTTTCCTTTAAAAACTCCTATGCATCCTGTAAAACCTAGTTCAAATGTCACCCCTCCGTGAATTCTTCAGAAGAGGAGTTCCATGCTGTAGGCCTGACTCTGTTTCGGTACATACCACTCTACGTTCAACATGTCAGTCAATGGCTATTAAGCCGTTCCTCTGGCAGACACTGTGCCAAAGCCTTACTGTAATGATTAGATCCTTATTCATCTCTAGCCAGAGAATCTGAGGTCCTTAAGGGTGGAGGCTTTAAGATAAATCAGTACATCCCCTATAATGCCTAGAAAGACTTTGCTTCTAGCAACTTGTCCCTGCAAGAGGATGTCCGTGCTTGTCCGAATCTTGAATAACTATTAGGGATTTATAGAAAAATAAGATTTTGGAGTTGGGAGAGTAAGAGCAAGCAGAAGGCATGGTGAGTGGGAGCAGATGGTTTTAGAATGACAAGGGTTGGAGGGAAAGTCACCTGGCCCACAAGGGGGCACTTGGAGTTGGAGAGTCAGGCTGCTTGAGATGAGGACATTGCCGGTGGATGGCCAGGGCCGCACAGCCCCGTGAACTGGGGAGAAGACAGAAGAGGAGCCACTCAAGCATGGAAGGATGGTTACGTAAAGACAATTGCCAGGCGCCTGGGTGGCTCAGTGGGTTAAGCTGCTACCTTTGGCTCAGGTCATGATCTCGGGGTCCTGGGATCGAGTCCTGCATCGGGCTCTCCGCTCAGCAGGGAGCCTGCTTCCCTCTCTCTCTCTCTGCCTGCCTCTCTGTCTACTTGTGATCTCTCTCTGTCAAATAAATAAATAAAATTAAAAAAAAAAAAAGACAATTGCCAAATGAATCCATCTGAAGATTCAGACTTTTTCTGCATCCTTGAGATCCCGAAGGGACTCAATGGAATGAGACAGTATCTCAGAGCCATGAAGCTGAAGGGCATAAACCTAGATTGGAAGATGGCTACAGAAAACAAGGACTATCTTAGTGGGTAGGGCAGCAGCACTACGGGTTAGCCGATTGTAAACTTTTCATGAGAACTTCAGAGAAGGGAGAGGCTTTCCAGTGAAACCAGTGTGATTTTGATACCCAAACTGACAAAGACAGTATTTCCAAATGCATGCCTCATGCATGGACTCTGCAAGATGTTAATAGCAATTGTGTCATATAGGGACTCCATGGCCAATCATTTTGGGAATGTGAGATTATAGAAATTGAAGCACAAGTTTATTTATTTTCTTTTTTAAACTCTAGCTCATCTCAGAATCTTTGGAAAGGGGATGTACCTTGTGAATCTCCAAGGGGAAATGTATTTTCCAAACCAATTTCAACACAGAACTTCCCTCCCTTCCCCTCTTCACCCCTCTTTTCTCCTTCTCTTCCTTTCCCTTTTCTGGCAGCGTAACTTACAGCAACGGTGTTCCGTAGAACACACTTTGGGACATGCTGCTATAAACTAACCTTGCATGTATATATAGCAGTTGTAAAAATCTGAAATAGAATATGAAAGGATCAACTTCAATACTACCTTTAAAAATTTCACTAAGAAAAGGTGGATTTGGTTTTAAAAATACAAGGATATCGGGGGAGGGGGACAGGAGAGGGTGGTGGGGATATGGACATTGGGGAGGGTATGTGCTATAATGACTGCTGTGAAATGTGTAAACCTGGCGATTCACAGACCTGTACCCCTGGGGATAAAAATACATTATATGTTTATTTTAAAAAATAAATTAATAAAAAAAAAGAAATGTAAGGATATCTTAATATTGGGAAATTATGAGGGTAATTCCTAACAGCAAGAGGTAAAATAAGAAAAAAATATGGTACTCTCAACAGATAACAAAAATATATCTGATAAGTTCAGATTCCATTCCTGACTTCAAAGTCTAAAAAACTAAGATTGGGGAAATATCTCCTTTCCTGACTTCAAAGTCTAAAAAACTAAGATTGGGGAAATATCTCCTTAATGGGATAAAAATAATCCAGAGTAAATGAAGACAAGATCACTGATTTTACTGCTATTGTTTAACATGGTTCTTGAAGCTGTACAGTCATTCACAAAACAAAATTATACATATAAAGGAGAAGATAAAATTATCATTATTTGCACATGGTCTAAGTATTTTCCTCAGAAAAAGAGGAAATCAACTGACAACCTATTCAAATGATTGAGGGAGTAAGGTAAGAGCTAGTTGCAGGGTACATTTTCCAAATCAATAATTCAAATTGGGAGCATTTGGAGAAAAAGATCCAATTCCCAATTTTAAAAAATGAAATAAAAACCTCAACCAGAAAGTATAGGACCCATTTGAAGGAAATCTTTTTACCTGATCAGAAGAATTAAAGAAAGTCTGACTAAACTGGTAGCCATCCAATATTTCCGGATGGACACTGGAACATTGCAAAGATGCCAGTTTTATCCAGTTAAGTTATAAATTTAATGAATTTGCATCCTGCAAAGCATTGGCTTTAGTTTTTTATCACAATGAATCTAAAATTCATCAAGAAAAAGAAACAGTGGAGAATAATTTTTTAAATCCTGAGAAAAAGGAATGAGGGACGATTTGATCCATCAGGAATTAACCGCTACTATAAAACAATGACCGTCTCAGCACTGTGGTATGGGGGACTGGCAGGCACAGCAAGCAAACCACACAGCCTTCAAGCAGCCCCTGAAATAAATAAATAAATAAATACATACATACATACATACATACATATATATGAATGATAGCCTTACATGCGTGAATACACATCCACACTGAGAGAACTGGAAAGAAATAGATTAAAGAGTTCATGGAGCTTTCTCAGAGTGGTGGGATTGTGGGCTTTTCCTGCTTTTTATCTTCTGTACTTTTCAGATGTTCTATGCTGGGCACGTGTTAATTCCTAAATTATAGACACATTAAATGTTGTGTGCGCACAACCGAGTGTGTGTGCTTGCCCTTAAAGGATGCACTCGTTTTAATACGACGCTCTCCTGGGAAACAGAACCCGTTGGTGGGAGCTGCTGTGGGTGAAGAGGGGGGTGTAATGAGGCCCTGGGATGGGGGTGGAGGTGAGGATGATGGGACCTCAGAGGGAGGAAAGGGTGCAGAGCAGAGAGGCATGGGGGTGGTGGGGACGAGAGTTGCCAGCTTCACAGTTTTGCCCTGAGCGGAGAATTTTGAGGCCAGAACACAACAGAAAGTTGAGAGTTATTTTCCTTGGCCAAGGGCTTTGCTCTGAGGTTCTAATACTGCCCTGAGGTTAAGAGATGGTGAGTGGAGAAAGGGGGAGAGATTGCTAGATTGGGTTTGCAAAATGTGTACCCTGTGATTTCAGTAAAACCCCAGATGGACGAGAGTTAGGGGAATATTTGTAGAAGCTGGCCTTGAGCCTAGGGTGGGATGGGGAGACGCTGGTGACACCCCCCAACCCCCCAGGAGCTGTAGCTCCTGGTCTGTGGAACTGCTGTGGAGGGGGAGGGGGGCGAAGGATGGGGAGGGAGAGAGCCTATTGCTTGTTACCATGCCAACCGCTCAGAGGCCACGCCCCCATCTGCTGGGCAGGGGTCTGCTATGCTGAAGGACAAGGCACTGTCCTGTGCTCAATCCTGCCTTCTGTGCTTTGCACAGTGACCTTATGCAAGTCACTTAACCTTTGGTGCCTGCAGTGTCTGCCTTTGTGGGCCAGAAGTAGCAACCCCTATTTCCCCTTCGCAACTCCTGGGGGTAGGGGGGAAGCTTTCTGAAACAAGAGGAATTCAAGTTTGGATCAGAGGGAAAAAAGGAAAAGCCTAAGTAGTATTTAAGCAACAGATCCCTTGGTGAAACCCAAACAGCCTTTGTTTGGATTTTTCTTTTCTTTTTTCAAAGATTTTATTTATTTATTTGAAAGAGACAGAATGGGAAAGAGAGAGAGCAGGAGATGGAGATGGGTCAGAGGGAGAAGCAGCAGACTCCCCGCCGAGCAGGGAGCCCTATGCCAGACTCCATCCTGAGACTCCAGGATTATGCCCTGAGCCTAAGGCTGTCTCTTAACCAACTGAGCCACCCATGCATCCTTTGTTTGGGTTTCTTTGATAAGTTCTATAGTTTCTGGAATGGCAGCCTTGGCTGTGGTGACCAGCCAGTCATCTGAGAGTGGGGGAAGATGGAAAGGAAACCCTAGGGACCCTGCTGCAGGATCAGAGGACGCAAGGCTTCTCTGCCGTTTGGTTAATCCCACATTCTGAACCGAAGAGGCCTCAGTTTAGCAGAGAGAGATCAGAAGATCTGTGACTGGCAACCGAGATCTGGCAGCAGATTCACGGTAGATTCTCAAATAAGGACCTCAAGTAGGGAGTGTTCCCTGTCCCACCCTGTCTGAATTGTTCTGGAAAAGTCAGAGGTGCTAGGATTACAATGGGGCTTCCTATTTCTTCCTCTTGGTTGCTTGGCGCTATTATTTTAAGTGCCCCCCTCCCCAGATAAATCAATTCAGGAGAACTGTGAATCTTCCTTAGTTTTCATTTTCATTTAAAAACACAATTGCAGGGAAACACTTAAGTCAAGATGGATTTGAGGGAGGAACCTTTCAGGGATCCTCTGTTCTTTGCGTGTTGAGTAAAGACAGACTAGAAAGAGAAGAAAACCCCAAAGACACAGGAATACTTAGGTGCAAGACAAAAGCCCCAGGGCACAACAAAAAGCGTAAGACCCAAACCTGCAAGATGGAGTAGATGAGGCTATGAATCTTAGAGCAGGCAGGGGAAACCAGCCATTTCAGCTCCTTGACATCGTGGGGAGTTAAAGCACCCCAAATCGGGGGAGACAAGAGCCCATGCCCTGTGTGGGACAGAGAGGGGCGGGGCTGCTCTGCTCCGGCAATGCTGGGCCTGACTCTGCTCAGATCTGTCATCTCACCAAGCCCCGACATTAGAGTTGGTTCTGAACTGGGGCCACTGGGGTCCTAGTGGGAGGCAACAGGACAACTAGAGAGGGACTGACAGATGAGCCCAGAGGGAGGGGAAAAAGGCACAATGACACACAGTAGGCTCCACCTCCAGAGGCCCTGTCACCCCAAATTCCCTGCCAGGAGGCAAAGGGATGCCAGGAAAGAGGGTCCACAAAATTGACAGCCAGGGGAAGGCTTTCCAAGAGATACAAAGAGAAAAAACCTTGAAAACCCAAGGGATTTATAAACAAAGAGCAGGCAGATAGGAGGCAAGACCAGATGCCTATGAAGAAAAGCCAGCTGCAGACCCTGCTAATGAACACACTGGCATGGACAAATCCGACATCAGGATCAAGTTGGGCTGTGGACTGTGGACCGTGGAGGGGAGGACTGGGAACCTCACACACACACACATTAACAGGTGAGAATCAGAGGCTTGGCCGAGAGACTCTACCGTGTATTTAATCGGAGAAGACTTCCAGAAGATGAGGATGGACCGAAGGGAGGAGAATCATTTGAAGAGACAATGGGTGAATATTTTCCAGATCTGAAAAAAACAGAAGCTGGGCACTGTGAGGCGGGGCTTCTCCAGGCCCACCTGCGGGGGAGCTCGCCCTTGCCCACAGGACCTGATATTCCGCAGGGCATTATTACACGCACTCTTCTCTTTGAACACTCACAGCTTCCTTCTGAAACAGATGAGCTCCTTCTTGTTTTCCGATGAGGAATGTGGCAGACCAGGCTGGGCAGTCTTGCCTGAGGTCTCACCGTCACGAGTGGTGGATCTGAGTCTCCATCTCTGGCTGGAATCGCCAAGGCAGGGCAGGGAGACCAGCCCTCCAGGGTGCCCAGGACTTGGCAGTTTCCAGCATAGGACATCCCAGGTGTTAGGGCAGCCTTTGGTCCCTGGCAAACCGGGACAGTCAGTCCCCCTGGGTCCAGTGCATGGACTTTGGAATTTCACCGATTTCAGTCTGAACTCCGATTCTACCTTCTCTCTGTGTCCCTGGACAAACTAACCATTCTAAACCTCTCTCTCTTTTTTTTAAATCTGCAAAATGGTAATAACAGAGCCAGTGTGCCCATTAAATGGGGATTCATTTAAAGCTCTTATTCTATATCTGACACCTGGCATGTATCCAATAAATGTCACCTCTTGTCATTTCTGTCCTTATTACCTCATGTATGTGTGTTTCCCACTATGAGCCCCACCTCTTAAGAGGAGGGCAGGCTCCCAGAGGCCTTGAGTGCCGGGATAAAGGGTATGGATGCCATCCTTTAGGGTCGTTCCAAAGCTCACTGCCCATCAGAATCTGCAGGGAGCTTTGTTTAAAACCTACCTTCCCAGCACACATCCCTCTAAGATTCTGATTCAGTTTTTCTGGAGAAGGGTCTGCTAGTCTGCACTAAGAAGTGTCTGAAAGTTGTTTATATACTACGGAAACCTTAGAAAACATTGTAAGGAGTGTTTTGGGCAGTTTTGATGCATATGAATGTTTTGAGTTGGGCAGGCCTTAACTCAAGGGGAAGCCCTCTCTTAGCTGGGAGCCCACTGTTTTTCTTTTTGTTTTTGGCTTCTTTTCCTTGAGGCTTGAGCCTGGAGGAGGGGGTGAAACTGTGAAACCCCTCACGGAGACCCCCGAAGATGGCTCCTAGGCCAAAGGCAAGGGCAGGACTCATTTTCCCTGTCTGAGGGCCCATGCTTCCCAGACCACACTCTTGGCAGCTCTCCCAGGCTCCTACCTCTGCTGAAGAAGGCATTCCCTCCCCATGACCTCATCACAAACTGTCCCCTCCTCAGGCCAGAACTTTCCACCACAAATTCTCCCTCAGCAGCGGCCCCTTAGGCAGCCTGAGGGTGGGCATGTTAGGGCGGGTGTTCTCTGAGTCACAAAAGGGACCCTGCTTCGGGGCATGCTTTATCTTCAGAAGCAGTCTGCCTCAGCACAGGTTTCTTAAATGTTTGCAGATTGCAAAACAGCAAACAATATATTTTTATCCGAAACACCTGTGAACATTTTCGAACATTAGCCGAGAAAAAGTGAAAGAAATTCCAGCCCCTCTCCTTCAAACGGACATAGCCAACAACAACAACAAAAAGGGAACCCATTAGTAGGACCTTGCTCTAGTGAAGAGATGGTGTCTTACCTTTTTTTCCTGAGGACAATATGTAACTTTGCGTTCCTTCTTTTCTCGTTGCACGCTCATGATCGTTCAGGGAATAGCTTCTGCTAAATGATAATTTAGGAATACTGCAAAAATGGGGGGAAAAATGGGATGTCAGTCTGGGTTTGTCACAGATGGGCCCAGTGACTTCTCTTTGGGTTCAGGTTCCTCCCCTAAGAGAGGTGGTGGGGTGGGTGTGGTTGGGAGATGGGATTAGTTTAGGGCTGTGTGGTCCAATGCGGTAGCCACTAGCCGCACGTGGCTATTTAAATGTTAATTAATTAACGAACTAAAATTTCAAATTTTCAGTTGCGCCAGGCACATTTCAAGGATTTGAAAGCCACGTGTGGTAGTGGTAGTGGCCACCATGTGAGACGGAATGGAAAAAACATTTCCAGAGCTGTATTTGCAGAAAGGGGGGTGTGGGCAGAGCAGACTGGAGAGTATAGGTATCCTCCCCCTCCCCCTGCCTTTTTCCAAAATTCGAGATATGCCACTTTGCTTTTACAAAAGACCTGTGTTGTCTTACAGAAAAGAAATCCAAAGAAATTTTGCTTTTATGAAAAAAGACATCCAGCTTTGGTTTGCAGAGCAGTGAGAGTGGTGCTGTGGAGCCCCATCCCCAGGACGACACTCAGCATCTCCAAACCAAGCCACCATAGCTTTCAACTGTGCCTGGGAGCATCTGGGCTTTATCTTTATTTATATTGTGCTTCTCTTAACAAGATATGCCCTACGGGATCAGAAAAGCCTAGGAAGGTTATTTTGAGGTCTGGGAATGCTCAAAAATTTTTCCTTATAAATTAATGGCAATTGCTTCTTTGCAATTACTATCTCAGCTTGCAAAAGGTTTTCATAGGAATGTTCCACTTCCAGATAGTGGGTGGAACCTGTGGTTAATTACATCCTACCACTCTTCTCCATGATGGCCTGTGATAGCCAATCAATCGCAGTATTCTCTCCTGCTGCCCCCTGATGTGTCTGCATGCTCCTTCTCAGAGATCCTGAAATATGTGTGTGAGACAAACCATGTACCTCCAGGGAACAGACCTGAGTTCTTCACCTTTTTTGTGCCAGGGCCCCACTTTGGCAGTCTGGTGAAACCCAGAGATTCCCCTCCTAGAAGAATGTTTTTAAATGCATTAAACAAAACATTAAGGATTACAAAAGAAACCAGTTATGTTGATACAGCTTTCAGTATAATTGAAAAAGCACACATGCCTGATAGAATAGTAACATGCTTCACTACTAATGCATCAAATTACAAGATTGGCTGGCAGGTAAATTTTTAGTTATAATGTTGTAATTTTACCATAATTTTATAGTAGTGTTGAAAGTAAAAGATATTTTGAGATTTTTGTAATAGCTATAATGAGGTAAAAAAACGACCATGAATTCTTGGGTGAAAAAGTCACGGGTAGTGCTGAAGTAATTGTGATGTGTTGCTTTCACTCCTAATGGAAGGACGTGCTAAATTGTAATAGTTAGTGAAACTAAAGATGCAATCCTTACCATCCAGATTCATGGCCTCATTGATTTCTAAAGACAGATCCCATAGAGTGGCATGGTCTCTGGTAAGCAATCACCCTTTGTTGGGTGATCTCTGAAGTCCCAGACTTGCCATTTTGTAACCACATAAAATCAATTTCTCTCATCTTTTCATGCACTTATGGAGCATCAGTGTGCCAAGACTGATCCCTCTTCTTCTAGAATGTCCCATTAAGTGCGAGGAGTGGGGAGGGCAGACGGAGTGGAGAATGAAGAAGGGGAGCAGCAGAAGACAGGAAATCTCAGTCATGTCTGTGGTGACAAATGCAAAATGAATGTCACTTTCTGCAGTGAAGATGGGGAGAGAGGGGTTAATTGTCATTGCTGACCATAGCAGACCATAGAACCATTCCCTCCACAAAAAAATCAGAGTTAATACCATGAACTCAAGGTATGAAGGTAGAAAACCAAATGGTCAGCATCTGGAGATGACACTCCCTCCTTTTAATGCCCCACCCCCCACCAATGACCTTTTATGTCATGACCTTTCAGTGCTTTTTGGACAGTTTTATGTCTTTCTCAAAACAAATGGAATGCCCATTAGTGAAAAGGAAATTTCTACAAACACCAGTGGCAGTGTGGGAATAAATATTTATAGCTGGGCTTTGAAACCAACATAGTCTCATTATTTATAGAGCCTTGAGCCAGGCCTATGCCATATGAAAACTAATTCACACAGGAATTTCTTTTCAGTTTATAAGAAACACTTGCCTAACACTTTCTTCTGGGAGTCCAGACAGATCACAAACTCAGACTCAGTCAAACTTAGAAAAAATGAGCTGACTACAGCAGAAATACCCAGATCAAACTTGATTTCCCATTAATCAACATTTCATGATCTTCAAGCCAAGCAGGAGCTATTTCCTCCATAGTTCTCCCTCTGGCAGAATGTCTCTCATGCCAGCCAAGGAAAGGCCCTCTATTTCTTTGAAAAGGCCATTCTGGTGTGTTTAGAATGCATTATTTCTTTCTTGCAGTTCTTTGTCATTCATTTACTCATTCATTCCTTCTGCAAATAACTGCTTTGAAGTCACTATATTTTCAGCTCAGGATCAGACGTTGAGGAGCTGGGAACTAACATTGACTGGGTACTTTCTATGTACCGGGCACAGTGCGACGTCTTTCTCATCTGGTATCACATTTGCGTTCCCACAACCACTCTGTAATGTTGGAATTACAGTCCTAGACATGATGTTGGAATCTCCAGCCCTACACATGAAGAGAGCTTAAGGTTCAGAGAAGTAAAGTGATTAACTAGTTCACTATGCAGCTACTAACAAATAATTAACTACTTAACTAGTTCTCCAGAGAGGGAAACACGTATAATAAGATTCTGGGGGGTTGCAGTCTAGATGGGGAGACAGTATTGATAGAGCTGAGGATAGCTATTGCTAGAACATAGAGAGAGAAAGAATTAAATTGCATGCCAGAAAGGGTGATTATTTGAAATGAGAGAAGAGGTAAGAAAAGTCTAGGGATCACCGTAGACTGGGGTGGCCAGTAAAAAGGGCTGCCTTCAAAGGATGGAGGAGGGGATAAAAGTGGAGATTATGGGTGGTGGGGTGGTGCGATGGTGGGGCACAAAGGCCCAGAACCAGAAATCGAATGCATTTGGGAGATGGGATGGAGTGTATCGTGAGGGTACAAACTGGTACAAAATACCCCCACAAAATGGGGGCATTCCTTAGCACAGTGCCTGGTCTGGCCCCAGTACTAAATAAATACCCAATAAAGGAACAACCAGATGCCTAAGAAAGTGAATGAGGGAGAAGACAAATAGTGGTGTGTGGGTGGGAATGGAGCTGGCTGGATGTGGCAGGACTGGGCTGGGGAGGACTCTGTCAGGCTGAGGAGTGGTAGGCCCACTCTCGGAAACACACTGGAACCCCCACCCCCCTTGAATTTATACCGCATAGGACTTTGGAGATAGATTTGTTCTGTATAGAAGGGAATCAGATGATTATTCCTGATGTTTTATTTGTAAAACATACCTTAGATTCAAATATATTAACATCATGAAATAACAATCCGGCCTAAGAAAGAACTCAAGTAGCTACATCTTAAAAAAAAAAAAAAAAAAGTATGACATGTGCAACCCCCCAAGACATCCCCTGATAGAAGAGTGAAGGACATCATGGGGCAAGACGGGACATGGGGAGATGAGCTAAGAGCTGGAGGTGGTGACGGGGAGTGGTATTGGAGAGTTGGCAGTGGAGATCAAGAAAAGCGAATGGATTCTAGGGCTGTAGTAGAGATCGAATCCACCGGACATGGTGACTGATGGATGGAGACACGAAGGACAGGGGCGGGGGTCAAGAATAATTCATGCCTGGGCTCCTGGAGTGGATAAAGGTGTCATTTGCTGAGATGGGGGAACACAGGAGGAGCCGATGTGTTTGGGGGAAATGATAAATCTCGCTTTCAACAGGTGAGTGTGAGATCTTCATAAAGCTACTCATTGCACAGTCAGTTATGTGGGCCTGAAGCTCAGGAGAGACATTTGAGCTAGAGGCATAGATTTTAAAAAGCACCAGCTTGTAGTTGGTGAATGAAGGCATGGGAATGGGCAATGCTCCTTTGGCTATGTGTGTAGAGTGAGAGGGGGTCCAGGACGGAGGTTCGTGGAACCCCAACAGCTAAGGGGAAAGAGAACAGGAGCCCAGAATAGAGACTGATAAGGGGGTGGTCAGAGAAGCAAGAGAAAAACCAGGGAAAGGAGGCTGTGGCATTAGATGGAGCTAAGAGGTCAAATAAGAAAAGGACTTAACGGTATCCATCAGATTTAGCAACCAAAAGGTCACTGTTGACTTTGGCAGGGACAATGTGGAGTAGTTGAGCCTGGAGCTAGATTAAGTGGTTTTGAGGAGCAGCTGGGAGATGAGGCGTTAAGCCAAGTGTTTAAGATGTTAGGCTGTGAAGGGGCTATGAGAGATAAGGGAAAAGCTGAAGGGAACAGAGGAGAAGGAAAAGTTTTGTTACGACAGGACAGATATACACCTCTTTAAATGTTGTTAGGAGTGGAGCCAGCGGGCAGGACATAGAAAAGACCTAAAAGGACATATGTCAAAATGTTAACGGTGGTTATCTGTGGGCAGTGAAGTCAAGAGACCTCTGAATGTTCAAAAACAGCCCCAGCGAAGTTCGACAGGGTTTTGGCATTGTCTACTTTTATTGCTACAAAATTCTCTAAAGTGTGTCCATTTACACATAGTTTTGGTGATATATTCAGGGATTTGGTGAATGGGAATGTCCTACTGCTTATGTTACTCAGCAGAGGACCGAGTCTGAAGCATTTGTAATGATGCATCCTGGTGGTGGCCCTTTGCACACCGAGTCAGCGCTGCCTTTGTGGCCAGTAGTCTCGTAAAAATAACAGTTTAGACCAAAGAGAGGTCCTAAAAGGCACTGCCCTTTGGTCTCTGGTATTGCTGACTCTGGACGAAGCCAGCTGCTATACCTTAAGGACACTCAATTTGCCCCTTGGAGAGGCCCACATGGAGAGGAGTGGGCCCCTGGCCGATGTTCCCCATCAACACGCCAGTCATGGGATGAGCCCCTTTGGATACAGACCCTCCAGCCCTAGTCAAACCTTCAGGCACAGTCCCAGCTGACACTGGATGGAAACGTCATGGGAGACCATGAGCCAGGACTTAGAGCTGACCTATTCCCAAATGCTTGATCCACAGAAATCACGAGAAATATTAAGTGATTATTGTTTTAAGCTGCTATGTTTTGGGGTGACTCTTCATGTAAGACATGAACATAGACATAGACAACGAATGCGGGCACCTTGCATGCTTCGCTCTGGTGGCTCCGTCCACAACCATGTCCACAACTCCAGATGTGTGGCACTTAGAGATGGACATACCCATTGTGCGTGACATTCAAACAATGGACCACACATTCATACATTTCTCTCTCTCTCTCTCTCACACACACACACAAATTGATAATTGATTTATAGATGGTATTTAGTGTGTAAGTACAAATGACTCAAATACAAGTCAAGGATGTGTAGAGGCTTTCTGACGCCATAGTTTCAAGAAGTAATTTTGATGGAAGTGGACTTGAACAGTTTCAAAGTGCATAATTAATCACATTCCATTTTCATGACAACTACTAGTTAATTATGCCTGCTGGTGTGAACTTTTAGCCTGTGAGAGTACAGGTCCTCCTCGCTCCCATGGGGGAGCAAATTAGGTTAGGCTTTCATTTTTTAATAAAATGGCTGGTAATAGAAGGAAGGGGTGGGGCGAGAGGGCGGTGCCGGGAAACCCACGGACCACCTGGGAATTCACCTCCTGAGCGTATCCAGCCCCCTACCATCAGCACTCCGCGCTTCCACACCTGTTTTCCCATTGCTGGCACGGTGCCTGGCACATCATCCTGGCTCTTTGAACAGCTGTTGAACAAATAGCAGTGGAATGCATGATTCCATCTCTCCTCTCCCTGCCTCACTGTCCTTTTAGAGTTTAATTGAAACCCTGGAGAAGGGTTCAACCTGCTTCACCTCTGCAGAGGGGAACTGAGGATAGCGTGTTTCCCACAGGAATTGAAGCATTTCCCTGAGGCCAGTGTGACAGAAATCACCTCCTTGTCCCCTTCCCACCTCCTCATGCATCAGGGAAGGGAAACTGAGATATGCAATTGGGCTCCTCCTATAATTCCCTCCCCTGTCTGTGAACACAGTACCTGGCACATGGGCCAGGTATGCGGCCAATGCCTGAATGAATGAATGAATGAATGATGGAGCACCCCTGGGAAAGTAGATCAACCACAACTGTGGTGGCAGAGCCTTGGGGATGTCTGAACATCCAAGGGAAGTTCTAGTGATGAGATTCAAGGCAGATCCATTCTCATCCAGCTAGGTCCTCCTGGTTTCAGTTTGTAGATCACAGGTAGAATGGTTCCTGGGAGATTGGTTTCCGGAACAAGCGTGGCCAAGTCTCCCTCTATCCTCTGGAGGGAGGCGCATCTCCCTTAGGGCGCTTAAAGGATTTGTGCCTGGTCCTGGCCATGGTGGCCATTTCCAGAGGAAACAAAAATAATTTCCCACCCCCACACCCTTGCCACTGCAGGGCAGGAAAGCCACTTGCCAAGTCAGACAAAGACATTCCTGGCTCTCTCTGGTGCATTCTTTGAGCTCATCACCTGGACCCGATGACAAGAGTCAGGAACTGCCATCACAGGGCTCACGTGCCGGGGAGCTCTGAGGGCTCAGAGCAAGGATGGAGAACACGCCGCACACCAACACAGGCGGCTGTGGCCACCCGCCGTTCTTCACCCTCCATGATCATTTGTCGATCTGCCCGGAGAGGTGGATAGCTGGAGATTGGCAGGGACACTTGTCCTGGATTTAGGTAAACTGGGGACACCAGGCTGCCTGTTGCTAGAATATTTGTAGCAAGAATACTTGTTTTTGAAATTAGATACCTCATAATAACCAGCTCCTGCCTCTCCATTTATAAACGATGGAGGCAGCTGGTCCTGAAGCAGGACAAACACAACACAGGAATTAGAACAGCTGTGTGTCCGGACCAGCCCAAAGGTGACAGATGAGTTAAGCCATGCTTCTGCAGCTCTCAGGTGCCCCTTGCGGGGCATATTTTGAGCCTACAGATTTCCCTACATTCACTCCCTGCTCTATTCTATCAAAATTTTCTTTCAGCCAAGGATCTGCTGTCAGCCACGTATGCTATAGTGAGAATTCAAGCCATTAAGTCGTTTCTCTGAATGTGGGTCTAATGAGTTAAAGTCTCTTACAGAGGTGGTCCACTTTGATGAATCAAAGGCCATGTGCCCATCTTGCTTAATTTAAAGGAACTCTGGTCTTGGTATGTTAGAAAAAAAAAAAAACCAAAAAACACGCCAAATTGTTTTCACTCTTTTGAAGAACTTCTAAAATACACGAAGTAACTTTTTAGGCTTTCTTGTAAACTTGGGAAGTAAGGTGGATGATTATTTTTATCCTCATGTTGCAGAGAAGAAACTGAGGCAAAAAGTTTACAGGATGTGCACAAATTTCAGGATGAATGAACGAGCTGGCGCTGGTATAGTGGGAGGCCTGACTCACGACACAGGTCTTTCCGGGCACCGTACATTCCTGCATAGGCCAGACAGTGGAACACATCAACCCTCTCTAGCAGGTGTCAGTGCTTCACTCTGACTGTCACTTCACCCACACATCAGGCCCAGGGGGTAGGGGTATTGTCCTCATTTCACAGATGTAGGCATGTGGGCTCAGAGAATTGAAGTGACGCGCCGAATTTCTCACAGCCAGAAAGTGGCAGCACTGAGATTTCAATCCCAGCCTGTCTGGCTCCTGCTTTCTGCTCTTAGTGGGTCACTTAGACTCCCCAGCCCCCTCAGCATCTGAGCAGAGGGGGATGGTAATTAAACTATGGCTCCCAGGCCTCCAGCTCTGGAGGGTGGGGGGGAACGGTTGATGGGGGACTCATGGGCACCTTTCCAAGTCTCCCTGTAATTGCGGGGTTCCCATGGATATGAAGGTCTCCTGAGTTGGCTGGGGAAAAATGTACCTCTGGCTTTTTGAAGCCACATTTATCATCCTGTGAAGGCAGAAGAGGGCAAAAACAAAATATGGGAACAAGTGGTTTCCTGTGGAGAGAAGGGACTAGCCCCGCTGTGTTGTTTGTTTATACAGAATGGCAGATGGAATTCCTCGCCTGAATGCTTTGGGTGAGGGTCTCCAATACTCTGAATTCCTTCTCTGTGCCCGCACGAGACAGGGAGCCTTGTAAAATCAAGAAAGGACTTCAGTGTCTATGGCCCCACAACCTTCTCCCTGCCTCCATGCGCCTGTTAGTTAGAAAGGAAAGGTCATGGCCTCTCTAGCAAACCTCACCAGCAATTCCCTGAAACAGAGTTTCTCCCAGACCATCTACTTTCATTCATTCATTCAGTTATTCATAAAATGCGTAGTATCCATTTGTACGAGGTGCCATGGTATTTACATGTATATTTATATGTACACATACATAAGATACACACACATATGTCTGTATTATCCACAAATAATAACTACCTAATATTTGATGCTACTTACGAGGTCCACAGGCACTGGTCCAAGAAATGCACATGTAACAACACATCTCATCCTCATACTATCCCTATGAGGTATTTTATTACCCCCTACTTACGGATTAGGAAAATGAGGCACAGTAAGGTCAAATATCTTGGCCAAGGCTACATCTAGGCTTGAACCTGGTCTGCCTGAAGGCAACGGAGCTCTCTTACCCATCATAGAACACCATCCCCACAGAGAGAAGAGAGCCTGACTAACAGGTGTGGATGGACAAACAGCTAGGAGTGCGGAGTATGGCAGGACCATGAGCCGGGGAGAGAAGCTGCCCCGAAGAGAGGCCAGTGGGGAGGTGGTCTATGAGCTCGGAGCTTTCCTGCGTGGAGGATCAGTGGTTGCTTCTGGGTCTCTTCATGAGAATGGAGAAACCGCACATGCAGTGGTGGTGAAGGTAGAAATGATAGTTGAATAGTTATGCTGTGGTGGGTAATTTGTCCAGCATCGTGCCATCAGATCTGCTACTGAAACCCAATCTTTTCAGGGCAACATGGGCGCTGGCTGCCGTCTGTGTTATGTCATTTAAGCCACTCAACAATTCTGTGAGGCAGCTCTCACCATTCCTGCTGTGGTCATAAGGAGACTGGGGCTCGGAGGTGTTACCTGTACCCTTTGGTGCCCCGGTTAGGATGGAGCCGGATTAGAATCCAGGTCTGCACCATCTCCCCATGTCACCCTGCTACCATTTTAAAGTTTTTCTAAAATACGCCTCAGATGTACCTTCCTTAGTAAACACTGCACAGTGCAATTTTCCCTTTTCTTGTTGACTCAAAGCCATGCCTGTGAACACAAGCCCTTGTCTGTGGCCTGGGCTCATGCACTAAGGAAGGACCGAGTAATTGGCTCGAGCCATCACCGACTTGGCCCGAACAGCTCAGCTGTTCCCTACCTCCCCAGAGATACTTTTAGAGATTATTAAGTTTTATGGGGGTGACGGAGCTTTATAGCCCTATAAATAGCTCAGTATCTTTTGTCCTTAGAGTTTTTCAGATTCCCACCCTGTGACCTTATTTGTTCTCTGTCTTCTCTTCTTGAAGCCAGGTGCTTGTGCATCCATTTCCATAACCTCCACACATCCAACCTGCATTTTCCCATTCTCTTTGGGATTGGGGTGGAACCCAATAAAGATTGCCCAAGGAGAACAAGGACTGTGCTTAGAAGTAAAATGTGGTCTGTGCCCAAGGAAGAATCGAGTGGCTAAGCTCTGAGACATTTCCTTGATTGGGTTTCCCAGGGAATTTTCTGGTTTACACCTTCCAACAACACTGTCCTAGTGGAGACAGTGGCATTTCCACAGCCTGACAGGTTTGAAAAAAGAAACTCAAGATGTACGTGACTTGCTTAAACTCATGAATTAGGGTTCAAAGTCAGGTCGTTTTAATGACCAGCTCCTTGCCATTCTCACTAGGTCAGTTTTCAGCATGTGACAATGATCAGGTACTTCGAGCTGCACACTTATGGCTTCACTGGGACAGTGACCTAAGATAGGGTTGAATTAGGGTTGGAATCAGGGCCAATAAATTTAGTGAGCTCCAAAATAACTGCCTTGGCTCAAAAGCATCTCTCTCATGGACCCTGAGGCCACTGTGTGAGACACCAATGCTCTTTAAAAGTTTTGTTTTTTTTTTTTAAGGACTCTAAGACACTAAGCTACTATAGTACATTAACATATTAGCCATAATTAATTTATCATTTGTTCGTTCATTCATTCATTCATTCATTCATTCATATACCAGGTATCAAGTATCCTGGCCTTTAAGATGAAATAAATAGCTTCAACCTCATTCCATGTGTGGTGGGAACCTCTGCCCATTCTTCTCCCTTCTTTTCCCATGGAATCTGATGGGAAAGGGAGCTTGGGTTTTTCCTCCTCATCCTGAGCTCTGAGTACCAGCTTCCACTGAATTTGTTCTGAAGATGCATACCATTCTCTCTGGCTTCACTCCAGTTGTGTGACTCAGCTCCATTTCTGTGGCTTCCCACAGAAAAAATGACCCATCCATACAAGGTGTCTAGGAGGGCAGCATATTTCACTAAAGATTGAGCCTACAGTGAACAATGTTCCATCACACCCTAGAGACCACAGCTTCCAACACCAGACAGACTCTCTTGCTCTTAAAGAGTCCCCTGGCTATTTCTATTCCCTCAGATTCCTGCCATGTTTATTGGTTCTCTGCCTTCCTCTTTTTCTCCTCTGTTCCCCCCACCCCCCATTCTAGTTTATTTCTTATGTTGAGCAATTGATTCTATTTCCTCTAATCCTTATCTCCCCAGATCACATCTTCCCCTTATGTTGCACATTAATTCACTTATTTATTCAATAAGGATCAAGTAATACCCACTATGTGGCAGCATGTCAGGCACAGCTGAGGATACAAAGATGAATTTGACATGGATCCTGAGCCCACGGAGCTGATAATCTAGTAGAGGAGATAAGATAAGTACTGGATAAGCAGAACCTAAGGTCGAATGTGCAAAGAAATTGACGCACGTGGGAAGAGAGGCATGTGAGAGGTGACCAAAGGAACTGGCAAAGGAAGGCTTAGATCCTTCCAGGAGGAGGGAAAGGTCTGAAGCCTGAGGCAGGCAACCTGGATTAGGTACAACAGTCAGGAACCTAGGGAAGCTGAGGGAGTGGTAGGAAGGACCTGAGGACGTGTGGTGCAGCACTCAAAAGGGGTTGGGGCACAGGAAATCCTTGGACTGATATTTCTCCCTCCCATCCCCCACCTCCAAATCCTGACTCTCATATCAGGCTGGCTGGAGCAGGGTGAGAAACCTAGTGGGCCCCTGCCCCTGGGCAGCATGTCTTGGAGCACTTGGACTCTGATAATACCATTGTCAGGGCCAGCACCCATTCCTTTTGGGTGTGCAACTCTTAGCAGATGCTCATATCTATTTGAGTAAATGAATGAATGGATGAACAGGGCTGACAGTGACTGGTTTTGATCCGAGGTCCCATTTTTTCCCCCGTGAAAGGATGGAAATATGTGGACTGGGCTGGGGGTTACGAGATCTAGTTCAGGGCTAGCTCCCTTTTACCTTCTAGCTTGGTTAGGAGATCACTCATTCATTTATTCGCTCACTCATTCATTCGGCGGTTCAATGAATACTGAAAATATCCACTCTGTGTCTAACTCGAGGCCATGAAAGCTGAATAAGAAGTTCAAGGCTTGTGGGACAGACAGAAACAGAGCCAAATGATGAAAAAATTGCACACATTTTAGATAGTATAATTTTATAAATATCATAATGGGGTGACACTGTGAGGTTCCTCACAGAATGCTATGAGAACAGACAAGACAGAACAACAGTCTCAACTTCCCTTTGTCCAGCCTGTCTGGGTAGTCTAACTTCAAACAATATCCTTGGAAGGCACATAAAGTAGGTATGCCCTATGACACTGGGAAGATTGAACTCTACTTCATTTTAACAAATATCACTGCACCAAAGTAGAAGATGCAGGATGTATGGGTCACATTTAATGAAAAAAACCTACTCTAGGTTTTCTTTGATCCTATCCACTTAATAGCCCCCTGGTGAGTTTAGGAGGAGCTCCCACCCTGATGTGGGAGGTAGGCTCCTGTCTGAACATCAGGGAGAAGATGTGATGCCTTGT
>NC_081569.1:42419873-42432668 GCF_022355385.1 Mustela nigripes | reverse complement strand
GCCTGATGTGGGGCTCGATCCCAGGACCCTGGGATCATGACCTGAGCCGAACGCAGAGGCTTTAACCCACTGAGCCACCCAGGCGCCCCAATAAATAAAATCTTTAAAAAAAAAAAAAAGGTGGGGTAACCAGACAGCACATGCCTCCTAACTGATGTAACAGGAAGTATTCTTAGCAAGAAAGAATAATATATAATTTAACCTGAATTTAATTAAGATGTGAGATCTAAATATTATTTACGAAACGAGAGATAGAAGAACCCAGTAAGGGACACCACCAGACACGATCAGCCCAATGCCAACTAGGGTAATTCTATAAAAATCACACGGGTCCCTCAAAATAAATGGCTTGGTGGTAGAGGTGAAAAAGAGGACACAGTAAGAGATTAATAGAGTTTCATAAAAACATATTTACTACAAAGCTACAGTAATAAAGACAGTGGAGAACAGATATAAGAGTAGACAGGTCAATGGAATAGAATTGAGAGTCTCGAAATTAACCTTTAGAGCCAGGCGATTTTCAGCAAAGGGAATGGGTTTTCAATGGGAAAAGAATAGTCTTTTCAACAAATGGTGCTGATATCCAGCACCAGACAACTAGATATCCATGAGCAAAGCAATGAAGTTGGACCCTCTACTTCATACTGAATGCAAAAATTCACTCCAAAGGGATCAGAGACCTACATTTAAGCTAAAATTGTTAAACTTTTAGAATATAGAAACAAACTTTTATGACCTTGAGTCAGGGTGACACTTAAGATATGATACCGAAAGCACACACAGCAAAAGAAAAGAAAAGTAGGACTATATCAAAATAAAAACTTTGGAACTCCAAGTGACACGACCAAGAAAGTGAAGAAGCAGCCCACAGAATGAGAGAAAATAATGCAAATTAAATATCTGGTAAGGGACTTGTATCCTGAATACACAAGCAATTTCACAACTTAAAATTGAAAAGAACCCAATTAAAAAATGGGGGAGGGGATCTATAAAAACATTTTTTCTGAAGAAGATACACAATTGGCCAAAAGCACATGAAAATATGCTTAACTTCAGAAGCCATCAGGGAAATTAAAAAAAAAAATTACAGTACAATACCACACACCCACTTAGGTGGCTACAATAAAAAAGATGAACAAGTGTTGGTGAGGATCTGGAGAAATTGGAATAATCATCATGCATTGCTGAGGGGAATATAAAATGGGACGACTGTTTTTGGAAACAACCTGGTACTTCCTCAAAATGTTAAACAGCAGTTCTACTCCTAGGCAGGTAACCAGGAAAAATGAAGACATGTCCAAACATGTGTACATGAACGTCATAGTAGTATTCCCTTTTTTTTTAATGCTTTTTTTCTTTTTTTTTTTTTTAGGATTTATTTATTTGATAGAGAGAGACATAGCGAGAAAGGGAACACAAGCATGGGGAGTGGGAGAGGGAGAAGCAGGCTCCCCATTTGAGCAAGGAGACGGATGCGGGGCTCAATTCCAGGACACTGGGTCTGGGATCACGACCCCAGCCAAAGGCAGACATTCAACTACTGAGCCACCCAGGCACCCTCATAGTAGTATTCCTAACAGCTAAAAGGTAGAGACAACTCAAATGTCCCATCAACTGATGAACGGAGAAGTCAAATGTAGTTGATCCATACAACAGAACATTACTCAGCAATAAAAATGAATGACGTAGGATATAAACGCCAACATAGAAATCCTGTGCTAAGTGAAAGAAGCCCATTGAAAGAGATCACAAATTGTATGATTCCATTCCATAGGAAATGTTCAGAAGAAGCGAATCTACAGAGATAGTTAGGATCAGCACTTGCAGAGGCCAGGGATGGGTGTGGGGTTACTGAGGAGTGGCTGCTAAGAGACACAAGGCTTTTATTTGGAGGGATAAAAGCGCTCTGAAATTAGATTGTGTGAGGGGTGCTCAGTCTTGCGAATACATGGAAAAACACTGAACTGTATACTGTAAATGGGTAAACTATATGGTGTGTACACTGCATCTCAATAAAAATATTCCTTAAAACTCTATGAAGCAAATAAAATTTGTAGGCCTTGCTTAAATTCTAGTATTAAGTAAAAACAGTATTTTTGAGACACTGGGAGGAAATTTAACAAAGACTGGGTATTAAATGGTATTACAGAATTATTGTTAATTCTGTTAGGTGTTAGGATAGATTTGCAGTTGTACAGATTCAGAAATCCTTTTTTTTTTTTTAAGATTTTTATTTATTTGACAGACTGAGATCACAAGTAGGCAAGGAGGCAGGCAGAGAAAGAGGGGGAAGCAGGCTCCCTGCCAAGCAGAGAGCCCGAAGTGGGGCGATCCCAGGACCCTGAGACCATGATCTGAGCTAAAGGCAGAGGTTTAACCCACTGAACTACCCAGGTGCCCCCAGCTTCAGAAATTAAAAAAAAAAAAACTTTTTATTTGTCAGAAAAACATACTGAAATACTTACAGATGAGATAATAGGCTCCCTGGAATTTGCTTTAAAATACTCCAGCAAAAAAGTAGAGGGGAGGGCCAGTGAGGCCAGATTCTGGCTACATTAACACTTGAATAACCAAGTCTGGTTATTCCATCAACAAAAGTTGTAAGCCCATTTTCTGGAATTTCAGGGATCTAGTAGCTGAACAATCTGGATTTCTTAAGAGTCAGCAGGCCTAGGGTCTAAGAAATATCTAAGCAGTAGCCCACGGCGTGTTAGGACTATCAACAAGCAACTTCATGGACAAAAATATGATTGGTCACTGGAAGGCATCAATGTCTCTCTCTCACACACACACACACACACCCAGACCAAACCCCTCACAACAATGACTGTTAGCAGAAGAATGCCAGAGGGCAGGGTCCAGAGGCCAGGCAGAGGCAGAAGATGTTGGGCATTAATGGCAAGAAAGTTCTGTGTAGCAACAAGCCTCCCTCTATCCCAGCTCTGCCCACTAACCCTCCCCTTCTTCAGTAGGTACGGAAAACAACTTCCAGAAGCTTGCACTACAGGCATCACCCTTGATGGTCACAGGAGTGCATTCAGGAGTTTATCAGGTATTTCAAAATATGAAATGTGTGTGTGTGCCCATGTGTGGCCTGTATGTCTCCCCAGTAAATCAGTGAAGTGCACAGTGTCAGCATGAAGCTGGAAGGAGCAGGCAGCCTGTCATCACTGTCGGCCAGCCAGCAAGCCAGCGGTTCCAGCCCAGTTGTTGTTTTGATTACCAACCCTGAGCCTGGAAGGCTCCGAAGCATCTGGGACATGTATACAAGTGAAATCTTTCAGCCTCCTTTGAGAAAATGGGTCAGATTGTCAAACCTGATTGGAAATTTTTCTCTTAATTAAGCAAGCTCTGGCCAAGCCACGTCCTTCCCACTGTCTCCTTTGGTATTCCCACTTTAAAAGGGCAGGAGGCTCCTCCTCCCAATCCTACCACTGGCCTTTTAAATAACACCTTTTCTGAGTGCAGTAATAACAGACCCCCCACTTCACTGAGAGGTGGGCTAGTCCAAGGTCTTCTTATATCCGAAGATCTGTGGGAGGCTGGAAGGTTGCAGCCAGCAGATTCTTCTCTCATGAGCCCCACTTCTGCTCTGGTCAAGTCAGCTCTATTTGTTCTGCACTCTTGCTGCTGGCCGAGCATCACATGATAATGTAATAAACCAACAGAGCCCATCAACTGCTTAAAAAAAAAAAAAAAAAAAAAAAAGCTACTGTATGCTTAAGAAATGTATTTCTAAAAGTTAGTAGATGTGAGACCACCGTAAAATAATGAAAAGACAAAATCATGAAATTCTAAAAATAGTTCACCCTCAGATTGCTCCAGGATCGTCTTTATGTGGTATACATACAATGGAATACTATGCAGCCATCAAAAGAAATGAAATCTTGCCATTTGCAAGGATGTGGATGGAACTGGACAGTATTATGCTGAGCAGCGGAAGTCAATCAGAGAAAGACAATTATATGAGCTCTCTGATAGGAGGAGTTTGAGAGGCAAGGCAGGGGGTTTGGGATAGGGAGGAAAAATGGAAACAAGATGGGATGGGGAGGGAGACAAATCATAAGAGATTCTTAATCTTGCAAAACAAACTGGGGATTGCTGGGGGCTGGGGGTTAGGGAGAGGGTGGTTAGGTTTGGACAAAGGGGAGGGTATGTGCTATGGTGAGTATTGTGAAATGTATAAGTCCAATGATTCACAGATGTGTACCCCTGGGGCAAATAATACATTATATGATAATATAAACAATTTTAAAAATTCGCTCCTAGATGATGTAGTTTGTACAAGGAAAACAAAATAGAACCCCCAAGCAGGGGATCCGCACCAAGAAAAAAACTGGTCTTTCATCAAAAGATTAGCAAGTAAATGTATAAATTTGAAGTTTAAATGTAGGGTTTCACAGAGTTAGGTATCACAGATTCTTTTTTTTTTTTTTTTTAAGCTTTGAGGGAGAGAGTGCATGCGCATGTGTGCGCAAGCTGGGGGGAGGGGCAGAGGGAGCGAGAGAAACCTGAAGCAAACTCCCCACTGAGCAGGGAGCCCAATGCGGGGCTTGATCCAGGGGCCCTGAGATCTTGACCTGAGCCTAAATCAAGAGTGAGCTGCTCAACTGATTGAGCCACACCCAAGTGCTCCTTCAATTCTGTACTTTAAATGTCTTTTTTGGATTATCCATAGTGTAAACCATGATGACAGAGGATTTCTACTATTAACAGCTGCTCTTTATTGAAAGTCAAACAGTTTCAGATGCTTTGCATGTTTAAGCAGGTTAATTAAATTTTGACAAAAGCCCATGGAAGAGAATATCCCATTTTATACATGGAATGTGAGGTTCAGTAACACTTATATTGCCCACAATCACAATCAATAACTTGAGTCTCGTCTGTGGTCTCCAGCGACCATGCTCTTAGCTACTCAACACTCTGGTCCCTCCAAGCTACCCTTTACTCAAAAGACATAATTTGTGATCAGAATTTCAGAATCTTGAGAAGAAGAATAAGATAATAAAAATACCCATGTAATGGTAAAAATTACCATGAGAGGCAATTTTTTAGAAATGCCCAGAAGCCATTGAATGAAAGAAGGGGAACTTAACACATTTGGGGGAGCAGGGTCTAGATTCAAACCTAGGTGTTCACAAAACCTCATTTCTGATATAAAAATTAAAGCCTTGTTCAAGTAATTTCAAAAGAGGAGTCCTAGAGATGGTCTGTAGTCTGGCAATAAGCATACAAGTAGGGGCGCCTGGGTGGCTCAGCGGGTTAAAGCCTCTGCCTTTGGCTCAGGTCATGATCCCAGGGTCCTGGGATCCAACCCCACGTCAGGCTCTCTGCTCAGCAGGGAGCCTACTTTCTCCTCTCTCTCTGCCCGCCTCTCCACCTACTTGAGATCTCTGTCTGTCAAATAAATAAATAACACCTTTTTAAAAAAAATAAGCATACAAGTATACAAGAGTCAGCCATGATTTTGGGAAAAGTGAACGGTTTCTCATCTGTCCCAGGGTTGCCACAGGGACAGGTCCACAGGCAGCCCCCACTTCTCTGAGCTGGTGTGATCATCTGAAAATGAGAGGACTCCTTCCTAGGAGAGTCACCACTCATAAATGAGGCACAAAGCAGTCAGGTGTTTACCCAGCAAGGAGTGAGGCTTGGAGGGGAGGGAGTGTGGAGAAGTAGAGCAGGGGCTGTGCCACCCATAGGACACCGGAACACCCAGATTTCCTGAGTCCAGCCTTCACAGTCAATCACCAAGTGACCAACAGAAACGTCTCAAATTTGCTATTACGTAAGTGGTCCCAGGACCGTTAGCATCAGCACCACCTGGGAACGTGTCAGAAGTGCCAAGCTTCAGGCTTCATCCCAGACCAGTGGAATGAGAGGCTCTGGAGGGAAGGCCCCGCCATGTAAACAAGCTCTCTAGAGGGTTCTGATGTATGAAGAGAACCATGAGCACAGTGGGCTGGAAACCCAATCCGGCGGGTTCAGACACACCTGAATTAGAAGCCAGACTCCAAGACGAACCTGTCTGGGACGGAGGTGAAGTCTGGGCTAACTGCAGTGACTATGTGGGAGGAAGGAAGCTTCTGTTGAGCTGGGAAACATGTAGGGTGGAAAGAAATGGAGAGTGAAGACGGCATGAAAGAAGCTCAGGAGTGAGTTTGAGGACCGGACCTCAGCCACACAGCAGTTCTGGGCTCCCGAACCAATCCCAGTGCCCTCTGGTCTAAGGACAAGAACCCACGCAGAGGCTCAGGGCCAGCTCGGGGCTAGATCAATTCCATCATGCCCGGAGTCTGAAAGCAGTCAGGGACGTAGGCACCAGCTTGAGGAGGCCACTGTTAGCGGGGATAGTGAAGGTGCCATCGGACAGTCAAAGTCTCCTCTGATGGGAGAGCCCTCTACTGTCAGGTGCACAGGACAGAAGCAAACAGTGAGGAAACTGGTGGGCAGCAGTGGTAAAGAACAGGAGGAAAGGCAGAGCTGATGAAAACACATGCTGAAATACTACCTCCATTCGTCTGAAAATACGACCTACGGCCACATTATTCTGAAGACGAACTCCAAGGGAGGAATGGGAGTTTGACTAAATGCCAAGAGAAAAACTGACTCAAGGCCTCCTGCTGTGGCAAAAGCTTTGCTTGTTGACAAGAGTATTATGTTGAGTTTGTGGTGAAAAAATTCCAAGTCCACTCTGAATTCTTCAACTGAGATTCCAAGATCAGGTTGCTCTCAGTAGAATACATCCAAAGCCCATGCCGACAGGACAAGGGACCACAGTCAGCAAGGCTGAGAGCGGTCCTCTGCCAACTCCCCACCTGCCTACACCCAACCACTGGGTCATCTCCCCCTGCAGCAAAGAGAGCCATAAGCGCTGGTCTGAGCCCCAAGGCCTGTTAATTTTGCCTTTGCCAGAAGTTAGAGATCCAGCCCCCCTGAACACAAGCTGCTATCACCTCACACCAACTCCGTGCCATTGTTCTTTTTTCTTTTTCTTGGTAAAGATTTTATTTTTTTATTTTTGAGAGAGAGCACAAGAAGAGGAGAGGGTCAGAGAGAGAAGCAGACTCCCCATGGAACTGGGAACCCGAGCAGGACTCAATCCCAGGACTCTGGGACCATGATCTGAGCCGAAGGCAGTCGCCCAACCAACTGAGCCACCCAAGTGCCCCCATGCAACTGTTTTAAAAAATTTAATTGTGGAAGCATTGGAAATATATTATCCAATCTGCTGTATGATTGTTACCTGTTTTTAAAGAAACAGATTACAGATTGAGTTGACATCCCATACCATCTTTCTTCCTCTTCCTAACTGTACTCTCTTGTAGTTTCCATGCATATTTGATTACGTTCCTACTTCTTGTACCTATAAATGTATTGTTTCTCTCTGTATTTTTAAATTCAACAGATTCATTTTCTGAAATGTCTTGTTTCCTCTGTAAAGTACTTTGATGTTTTCAGACATTTAAGTCTGTACCCAACTAATAGACGTGAAATGCTGTACCCTTATTGATTTTGCATTTGGTTTACTTCTGAGGCTGAATATTTTTCCTTATCTTTGTAAGTCCGTTGAATTTCCTCTTCTCTAAAGTGCCTGTTGCTATCCTGGGTGATAATTTTCTTCTTCTTTTTTTTTTTTGAGGGGCAGCATGCTAGCACTGCCACACATGCACATGGCCTGGGGAGGTTTGTGGAGAGGGGGAGAGGGAGAATCTTAAGCAGGCTCCAGGCCCAGTGCAGAACTGGAACTCACAACCCTAAGATCATGACCTGAGTTGAAATCAAGAGTCAGTCACTTAACTCAGGCACCCAGATCCCCTACCCCCTTTTCTTTCTTTTTAATAACTTCTGGATATTAGTTTGTTCTTTGTAGTATATGTTGCAAACATGCAAATTTCTTCTTCCACACTCTGGAGTTTCACTCTTAATTTGGTAATCTATTTTGTCTATTATTTTCATTTTAGTAGAGGTTTAGCAACCTTTAGAACTCTTATCACCCAGCATTAGTAATAGAGTATTTTATTTACTATAGCTTTATAAGAAACTGGGTATTTGTGTGAGTCCTTCAATTAGCCTTGGTCATTCTTGAGTCTTGACTAGTACATACTAATTTTATAACAGTTTTATAGAAATACACATATTAAGTTTTTATTTACTGAAGTATAACTAGCATGTAATATCCATTTACCTACAGATATACATCATGGTGATTTGGTATTTTTATACATTATAAAATGACCCCCACGATAAGACCATCAAAGTTATTATAGTATTATGGACTATGTTCACTATGCTGTACATTACATTCCCATGACCTATTTACTTAGCAACTGAAATTTTGTGTATCTTTAATCCCCTTCACTTATTCCAATTCAATAATTCCTCTTCTGGGTATTTAATGGAACAAAACAGGAATATCAATTCAAAGAGATATATGCACCTCTAAGTTCACTGCAGTATTTATCATAGCCAAGATACAAAAGCAACCAAAGTGCCCATCGACGGATGAACGGTTCAAGCAGATGGGATGTATAGGTATACAATGGAATATTATTCGGCCATAAAAACAGAATGAACTCTTGCTATTTGCAACAACATGGATGGATCTAAGGTATTATAACTAAGTTAGAGAGAGACAAATACCATATGATTTCACTTATATGTGGAATCAAAAAAACAAATACACACAAAAAACAACCAGATGCATAGATGCAGGAAACGAACTGCTGGTTACCAGAGAGGGGATGGGTTTGGGGGTAAGCAAAATCAGTTAAGGGGGTCAAGAGGTACATACACTTTTTAAGATTAGCTTTTCTCATTACTTGATATGTGGGATTTTGATTAGAATTGAACTGAATTTATAGACAAATCTGAATCGCTTTTGTGACCTTCAGCCTTTGTATATATTAACGTAACAAACCACTCCATTTATCCAGACCTTCACTTATACTCTTCTATAAACTTTCATCATTTTATTGGTTAGATCCTAGAGTTTTTTTAGATACCTCTATTCATTGGTAAATAATACTTTCTGTTGCAAAAGGTCTCTCCTTTTTAAACTTACATTTCTTTTTGTTGATTATGTATGGGAATACTATTTGCCATATATATTTTATATTTTATAATATAAAGTATTTTTATATTTTAACATATATTTATATTATACTATGTTTATAATATATAAAATACAATTTTATAATAGAAAATATTGCCATATATTTCTATTTTATATTTTTAAAAATATATATTTTTTATTTTCCAGTCCTGTAGGTGAGTCTGAATACTATTGTTCAGACCTAGGTGGCAATAAGCAGTTCTATATTTATCTTTTTTCCAGGGACCTTACTCTTACTAGCTTTGAGAAGATTCTCTGTACATTGAGTGGATTCTATATGCCTATAATCCTATCACCTGCAAAGAATGATACTTTCAGTTTTCTAATCTTGCCATTATTCATCTTTTTTCTTTCCTTATGTTGTATTTTACTTATGATCTGCCTCTCTGCACTAGAATGGAGGTTCCACGAGGGCAGAAATGTTTCCGTTTTTATGCTGCTCCATCCCCACAAGGGATCTGCTCACAAGGCATCCCATAAATTGTTCCATAAATGTCACATCCCTAGAAGAAACCAGCTGTAACCCGCAGTTACATCTAAACACCCATCATGTTGGACTGTTAATGTTTTATTAACTTTGGGGAGGGCATCTCTATTCAGTTAAATGTTTTCCATGGTCTATATTCAGTTTTGGTATTTGATTCTGCTAGTTCCAAATTAAGGTGAGGAGGTTTTTCTAATTTTCTTTCTTTCTATTCTCTAAAATAAGTGGGGCCTATTTTCATTTGTTGTTTTGTGGGGTTTATTTTAAATTGATAAGGCAATTTCTTTCAAGATTAGAGATCTCAGATTTTCTCATCACCCATTTCGTGACTATTTTCAAATTTTTTGGCTTCAAGCTTTCATTTCAATCTCTTTATCTGAAGTTGTGCCCCGTTTTCATTATCTCTGTTTATTTTTTGCCTTTTTCTACTTTTGCTTTTTTCTCGATCAAACTTACCAGAGATTTACATATTAATTTTTCCAAAGCATCAGCTTTGGTTTGTGTTGAGTGTATGATTTCTATTTCATTACTTTCTATTGACTAAAATATTTTATTTTCATCTTGTACTACTTATCACTGAGGAAAAGTATGTTAAAACTATTCCACTAAAACTGCCTATTTGAAATTCTCCTTACACTGTATCTTTCCTTTAAATATTTTGAAGTAATATCAGATGCACAGAGGTTCATAATTTGTCATCCAGCAGATTAGTCATTCTATCTTTATGATGATCTTCTCTGTTTCTACTTAGGTTTTCTTTGTCTTACAGCCTATTTTGTGTGACATTAAATACAGCTTCTCCAGTTTTTTTTTTTTAATTTATTTATTTTCAGAAAAACAGTATTCATTATTTTTTCACCACACCCAGTGCTCCATGCAATCCGTGCCCTCTATAATACCCACCACCTGGTACCCCAACCTCCCACTCCCCCCGCCACTTCAAACCCCTCAGATTGTTTTTCAGAGTCCATAGTCTCTCATGATTCACCTCCCCTTCCAATTTACCCCAACTCCCTTCTCCTCTCTAACACCCCTTGTCCTCCATGATATTAGTTATGCTCCACAAATAAGTGAAACCATATGATAATTGACTTTCTCTGCTTGACTTATTTCACTCAGGATAATCTCTTCCAGTCCTGTCCATGTTGCTACAAAAGTTGGGTATTCATCCTTTCTGATGGAGGCATAATACTCCATAGTGTATATGGACCACATCTTCCTTATCCATTCGTCCGTTGAAGGGCATCTTGGTTCTTTCCATAGTTTGGCGACCGTGGCCATTGCTGCTATAAACATTAGGGTACAGATGGCCCTTCTTTTCACGACATCTGTATCCTTGGGGTAAACACCCAGGAGTGCAATTGCAGGGTCATAGGGAAGCTCTATTTTTAATTTCTTGAGGAATCTCCTCACTGTTCTCCAAAGAGGCTGCACCAACTTGCATTCCCACAAACAGTGTAAGAGGGTTCCCCTTTCTCCACATCCTCTCCAACACATGTTGTTTCCTGTTTTGTTAATTTTGGCCATTCTAACTGGTGTAAGGTGATATCTCAATGTGGTTTTAATTTGAATCTCCCTGAGGGCTAATGATGATGAACTAGTTTCCTGCAACATCATTTTCTACATGCCTTTAAAATTTTCTCTGTCCTTAAAATGTAAGGATGTCTTTTAGAAATAGTATAGAGCTGGACAATATGAGAACCTTTATTAATAGCTGGATTTAGGGGCTCTTGGGTGGCTCAGTTGGTTAAGCCTCTGCCTTCAGCTCAGGTCATGGTCCCAGGGTCCTGGGGCCAAGTCCCTTATCAGGCTCCCTGCTCGGTGGGGAGACTGCTTCTCCCTCTCCCTCTGCTCCACTCATGGTCCATGCACACTCTTTCCCTCTCTCTTAAATAAAATGTTAAAAAGAAAAGTTGGATTTACTTTTATTTGCTATAATGCCTAATATTCAGAAGTCCTTCTCTTATTTGTACTTTCTATGCACCATATCTCTTCTGGCTTTGTTTCCACAATCCCCCCTGCTCAACTCCTATTGTATATATCACATTGTTTTAATATCCTCTCCACTCCTTCTCCCCAGCACCGGTTTGGAAGTTACACAATCTACTTCTGTTTTTTTAAGGTGCCAATCTTTCCCCCATATGTGACTCTGAAAAATCTCAAACACACAAAGGACTGAAAGAATTGTACAGTGAACACTTTATACCCATTGCCTGAAGCGGTCTTCAGTTTTATCGTGTATACTTGATTTAAGGTCTAAAGTTGATCAGTGCATCTAATCTTCTTTGATAATGGTAAGAGCCATAGAAGACTTTGATCACTTTTTTAAGTTTCCCACCATGTTTTTAAGGGACCTGCAGTTAGTCCCTATTTCAAGCGTTTCATTGTTGCTGCTGTTTTGAGGTTCTTTACATGTACCTTCTATTTTGCTGAATTCTTTGATCAATGTTGCTTCTTGCATCAAACCTTTGCCACCTTCCTTAAAATAATTCAGAGCAGTCTCCAGAGCCTGCACTGCAACTTTGGGAACCCTAATTAGACTACCCTGCATTCAAACCATAGTAAAAGGTTAGACCTTATTAAAATCAGAGTCAAGTTTCACCTCTGCCTAATAACAATTTCATGTGGATTTGCCAAATAGACTATAGTCTCAAAACCAGCAAGGAATCAGTGTATACTCTTGTATCTTCCCTGTACCTGACAAGAAAACATACATATGACATCTCCACAGAGTTCAAGAACACCAGGTGGCATTTTTTTCTGCAAGCATTTTCTTAACATAGAAGAGCATCAAGTGTATCTTTGATTATTGGACTGTGCTGTGTGTATTTCGTGCTCCGATGAAATATCCCCTTTCTGGGACTCTTTTGCAGAGGACCTGAAGGAAAGCGTCATGTAGATAAAGCACATCGGACTAGATTTGGGAGAACTGGCTATTTTCTGGCTTCCAACTCTCCCTGGTTCTGTCTCTCTCACACCTGTTTTCTCCATACACAGAGCTGACAGTGGAGAGTTAAGAATACTCAAATCTCTGGGGTGCCTGGGTGGCTCAGCGGGTTAAGCCGCTGCCTTCGGCTCAGACCATGAACTCGGAGTCCTGGGATCGAGCCCCACATCGGGCTCTCTGCTCAGCAGGGAGCCTGCTTCCTCCTCTCTCTCTGCCTGCCTCTCTGCCTGCTTGTGATCTCTCTCAAATAAA